>NC_092117.1:6780926-6996172 GCF_045679555.1 Salvelinus alpinus
CCATTGTGCCAATGATGACTGTACAGACCTGCTGAGCCACAGGGCGCTGGCTTGAACATTACACTGTACACATTTACAAACATGCAGCTTTTCAGTTGTTACTTTATTTGGTCGGGAGCATAAGAGGTCGTAACTGTGGACACAGTATTTGTGAATCCTCTCAGAAATCCCGCAATGTGTATGGGATGGATGGTTGTGTGTGTGTGTGTGCGTGCGTGCGTGCGTGCGTGCGTGCGTGCGTGCGGGACTGGCACAGCAGTGATGAGCAGCAATGTGTGCTGCCGTTGTGAATTTACTGTAACTGTGATATGCCTGACTGTGGTTGACTCCACACAGGAGCTGAAATTAATTTCATGGTGGTGGTTCAGCAACAGATAAATCCTTCTGTTCATTACAAAATAAATACATGAGGGGGAAAGATCTGTCAACACATATTTTATATAACATTTTTTTTCTGGCTCATTACGATTTCCGAGCTGTGTTTTCTCCCCAAATTCAGATGGAACATTGGGCTCCAACTAATTTAAAAAAGTTTGATTGCATATTGTAATGGGTGCTTTGAACTTACGCGGAGTACTTAAATGTCCAATGCAGCCTTTTTTTATCTCAGTATCAAAAGAATGTTGGGTAACAATTAAGTACCTTACTGTGATTATTTACAATTAAAATGCAATTTCTCAATTAAGACTTTTGCTAAGACTGTCTGGGACTGGTCTGAGTGGGGAGTGGAAAAGTGAAAACGAGCTGTTATTGGCAGAGAGATTTGGAACTCTCTTCTTATTGGTCTATTAACTAATTTACCGCCTGGTGCTGTCATTGTCAGGCCAAAACTCCATCCCACCAAAACAGGCTGAAATTTCAGGCTGTCTTTTCAAACAGCTCTTACACTAAAAGAGAATTAACATAATTTTCACAATTTCACAGTATTATTCCAACCTTGTAGTGTAGAAATGTATATAAAACACAGGTAAATCACGTTTTGACTACAGTAGGCCTTTAATGCTATAGTTTCTCATTATTTATGTCTCTGGTTTTCTAGTTGGGAGCTACCTATTAGCATGTTATGTATTATATATGTACTGAGCTTCTGACAATGGTTATTGGGGAATGTGGATTTTAGTTTGACAATAAATTAATCACAAACAAACAGTACCATCCCATGAGCATGTGTAAAATCTCAATTTGAGTAGAATGTAAGGCACTGCTTCTAATGTTAAGATGTTTATGAAAACGCAATGGAAAACCCAGATGATTTCTGTCTCACACTGCTGGAATCATGTCGCAAGGTTGACTTGTGAAGTTCTATTGGACTCCCTCCTCCCCAAGATTGCTAAACACAGTGCAGTGTTCAGTCTGATAGTTCAAGACTATTTTGAGAGGGATCGATTATATTTCATTCCTGAGAAAATTGTGTGCAGTTGGAAAGAGTTGTAGCTCGGGGCTGAGTATTATGCAAAGAGGCAGCAACCTAACCAAAGTGTTTTTTCTAGGGTCAGGTTAGGAGTTGATGGAGTAGTGTGAGGAATCTTGGCTTCTGCACTTATCTGGGGTGTGGAGCGTGGGGCACTTCCCTCCCTCTCTCCTCCGTTTGTCCTCTATCTCTGGAACCAAACTTATCAAAATAATGTGGAATAAGATCATTTTTTTGGCTTGCGCCTGACAAACTGATATAAATTTCAATCTTTCTCTGACAGAAGTTTTAGTTTTGCCAAGAGTGCAAAAAAAAGGCAAGAGGGTGGGGGGGTACACACTTCTTTTGAACAAAAGCGAAAATGCTACCATGGGAAAAGAGTAGTTGGCTGGAAAGACTGTGTTCTTGAACCACATCGTGTTCTAACAGACATGATTGTGACTTGAGTGACTTGACATTCTTTACTAATTACATCTACTACTGCCAACATGTTGCCTCTCCTTTACTGGTCCACGAATCACCAACTGTACAACGTATTTAAATCACTATTATATATTGTTTACATAAGATCATTATTACCACCTGTTGTGAACTCCAGTTCACAGCATGGTGAGAATATTTGGTGAATTGGATCCAGGCCCTCTCTTAACATGATACACATTCAATGTGTTTGAAACTGGGTCTCTTCAGAGCTCGCACGAGCTTAGAATACCAGACCGAGCTAAACCTGCCGAGGTGGCTAACCCGTCTGGCTGGGATGCCGGTCCATGGTGTGTGCCATCTCCGGCCTGGTCCAGTTTGGCACCGGGCACAGTGAGGGGGAATCTTGCACCCTCATTACACCTCAGCCACTCTAATTACAACCTGCTCAAGAGCTGTTATTCTACACCTCACGGTGACAATGACAGCGCCTCCTCTTAGAGGCCTGCTCCTCTCGGCTTTGTGTACCGAGACGGCCGGTGGGGCGAAGTCCGTGGCGCAACACAACACTCCTGTAAATAAATGAAGGCACTCCTGTCTCATGGAAAGGGGCCTCAGCAGGGAATGACTAAACACCCCAGGTAAAGACGGTGTTCTGTCCAGGGCAGCCATTTTACATCGGTATGTATTAGTAGTGGGATTTGTAGAATTACAGAAGTAGTAGTAGTAGTAGCTGCTGCTGCTACTGATGATGATGACGATGGGGACGATGATATAGTTCATTCTTTCAGAGGTTAGTTAAACCAGTGCCACTCTGTGTGACCCCTAAAGTGAGTCGCACAACAGAGCAATCCGTTTGCACAGCAGCAAGCAAGGAATATTCCCGCTAGACGTGTTCCATGGTGTCCTATCACACGCACATTATTGTTTGAGATCCTATGTTATGCTGACAAATCCTCTTGTGGCAGCAATCACCTAAGCGTCTCCCATGGAAGGGATGTGCTTATTTCTCCACTTATTTCAGAATTTATTGTGTTCATCACTAATCCAAAGATGTTTTTTTTTTAACGTAATACCCGCCATCTAATCATTTTTTAGCATACCAGGGGCTTGTTAGACAAGATATAACAGAATGTAATTGTTTTGTAAATTGATCGTGTAGAAAAACCTAGATAACTCCTGGAATAAGAAACAAAATCAATGGCATGCAATTAGAATCCGACAAATTCACTCATACGCTACAAAATGTACGATAGATAATTCTATGGTACAGCAAACGATAATAAATGTCACATTTTATTTGGAATTTTCCAAAAATCCATAAGCAGCTCACATGAATTCTAAGAAATGCATGTGTGGTTAAGCACATTGCCCAGTAGATGTAGTGCTGGAGAACTATAGCGTGAAGCGGTAGCTTCCTCAGTCCTTGCTGAACCTAAACATATTACACAGCATAATGTTTTTTATGGGAGACCACATTAGGCTGCTCAGCTCTTAAAAGGTTTATGACGACCATTTAGCATCACTAGAGCGAAGCTTAACATGGCCATGTCAAGATAACATGCAAGCATTGGTGTTGTTTTCATTGGCTGTCAGAATAGATTTTACAGTGGCTGGAGGGAAGAGGGGCATATGCGCTTAAGATGCTCCTGCAAGGGCTGTCACTGCCTGAAAGGGAGGATAGGGACAGCAGCCTCAAAAATAGAACAGGAAAAAGGAAATAGTCTTCTTGTCAAAAAGAGATGATGAGGAAGTGTACAAGACAGAAGATAACCCATAGGAATACACTTACTAGAACAGGCATCCCCATTCAAGTCAATGCAGCCATGACAAATTGCTGTAGTCTACTGGAGTTTTCCATTCTAGTAGTGATATTTCTATGCAATAACTACAGGAGAGTAAGATATGGGCTGCATTCTATTTCAGAAAATTGTTCCTTCCCTTTTGTCTTTACTTACTTTCCTTTGCAGCTTTGATGAGAATGGACAGGCCCGAAACTAGGTGGAGCTATTGTTTACATCTACCCAGGCGTTTGACATTTGTGAAGGGGAGTGTACAAAAGCAGAAGGGGAGTGTACAAGAGGGGAAGGGACAATGTTTTGGAAAGAAATGCAGCCTAAGAGAGAGGAGCAAGATTAAATAGAGAGAGGGTGTGGGGGACTGTGTAAGAATAAGATGGTATGAGGAGCGAGTATGAGGTCTGTCCTACAGCGTTAGGAAGTGGACTCTTAGACTCAGACTATGAGTTTAGGCTTGGATATAGCCTAAGAGTAAACATATGGCATTTTCTCTGCAGTATTATTATCTAATAAGTGGCCCTTAAGTCCCCTGAAGATGACACCCAACAGAAAATAATATCTGGAGAGATTGTGTTGCAGTAATGCTGAGTTGAGATTTGTGGACTAAATTATCTCTTTGCCTCTATCTCCCCTATCATCCATGCATACATGATAAACGAGGGATGGGGTTTGCCAGAGATGAGTAATCTGATTTCAGTGCGCTTCTCGCCTCTCTCGCTTTCATCCACTCCCCTCACCCCACAACACAATTGTCAGATGGCCTAGGCAGCTTAGTCAACCCTTCGCTATAGGCCAGGATATAATTGCTGTATTAATTGGTGTTGTCCAGGCTAGACAGAATATAAGAGATCCCACTGGGGCTAATAATTAATGTTTTTTCCCTCTCTTCCGCTCTCCTTTCCCGCTCCTTCTCTCCCTCTCCCCTCCTCCCTTTTTACCCTCCCCCCGCCCTCTCTCCCTGTGTCTACTATAGTGTCATTAAGAAAGGGCTTCTTCCAAGAATCGGGTAGTTAGATGTCGGAGAGTCTCATTAGAGTATTTTTAGATAAGACATGGGCAACAAGAGTATTGCCTGTGCTCATTATGTTTATTTTGATACTGTAATCTTGTGCTTTAGGAGAAGAAATGATACGTGCGTATCATGTTAGCCCTAGCAGTTCACAGTTGTCTATAGGGATGAGGCGGTCTGATAAGGCCTGCTGTAGAAGCCTGAACTAAATTAAACTTTGCAGCCGTGATGGGAGCTTGAATCGACTCGACTGTGGTCCGGTCAGTTTCAAAGCACTAATGCCAAGGAAACCTGCTGTATGATACAGCCGACCGTACAACTTTAAGTCAGATCCTCATCCTTTAGTGGCCTCAGCTTTGGGTTCAATGCTTCTGTTTCTCAATGGTTTTCACATCAGGTCTAGCTGCTGTATATAGGCTGTTCTGGTTTTTACAAATAGTAGGCTCATGACTAGATTGTCTGTTTACAGAGAGTGGTTGAGATACCGCTGTCCTTGCTGGTGTGAAGCTTCTTCATTTTCTTAGGTAAGGATCCAGCTGGGTGAATGGGTAATGTGGAGCTATAAACTCTGTAGGATTGACCGCCAGGCAAACGTTATGAAACACATACAGTAGAGGAGCTCAGAGCATTTTTATGCAGCCACCTTTAGGAAAGGGATAATTACACACTGGGTTATGTCGTACCTTGTCTAAAAGCCCAGTAACTGACTGCACAGTGTTAGTGACTACATTATAGTATGCCCTCCAATAGCAAAATGTTAATAAGAAAAGACTGCAGGCATGGTTATCATACTTGTTACTTGTGTAGCTATATTGCTCAAAACTGTCTGTCTCGCGGATTAAAAGACACAGTTGAGCTTATGTTGGAATTTCAACAAAACACATTTTTTTTAAAATATACAGCATGGAACCTGTTTCTTAGTTGAACGTAGGATATGGAAGTACCACTGGTTTGTGTTCACAACCACCCTTCTATTTTCTACAACTATTCCAGTCTAAAGCCAGCATTAGCAATAGATCAAAGTCCTTGCAGGGCTACCCGATTTATTGAAATGTTATTTGTCTGACATAAGGAAATGCAATACAAAGTTAGGAGGATATGATTCAGCATACCTTCACAGCTATTGTAGTTCCGAAATGGAAGACTTTACAATTAACAAGCTCTCTGCAAGTCAATTGAGGTTATATTTGGCAAGTTAGAGAGACAGTGACTTACATGTCTTCCCTGATGTCCTCTCCCATTTACTATACACGGTAATTGTACCCACAGCCATAACAAGACAGAATCCAAGCCCAGCCACAAACAACTCCACTGTAACAGCGTGCTGAGGGAATTGGCCCTGAGGAACACAGGTAAGCGAAGCGCTTCTTTAAGAAACAGGCAGGGAATTAGGAGCTTGTTCAGGCCCTACTTTGTTAACCATCTTGATGGGGTTATTTGGCCATCTGGTTTAATTACAGGTACTGACGCACTCCAAAGCTAATGCTTAGGTGTCACCCATGCAGAGGTGCAAATTAGTTTCCACTTGAGAGGACCGGGGTTGTGCCACAAATCAAAATAATGGCATTGATCGCCCCCAAGCTATTGCACATTCAACTGAAGTGACCACGCTAATCAATTTCTAGAGTTTCCTCCTTTTTATTCCATGTTTGGTCATCCAGATACCCACTATTCAGTTGTATTGCTTCATAAGCATGAACATAATACTGTGAATAGGATTATAGCGTGACTTTTTAGGACACGAGAAAGGGAATTACATTTCAGTGTACAAAACTGTAGAAAAAAAATATATATATAAAGATCAGACATAATGAACTTTGCGCCCCTTCCCAGTGTCCACACCATGTGAAAATCTATGCTAGTAGTAAGAAGTAAGTGGCTCACTTGCCTCCACGTTGCATGTGTACACATGTACACAGTGTAGGACAAAATGTCGCTTGGTATTTCAGAGGCAAAGGTTTATGAAGTCCATTGGGCAAAAACAAACAGCTGCATTCTCAACATGCCATGTTTTCCAACACACTGGCAGTTGCCTTAATGGGGGCCTTGGATTGTAGTGAATGCTTGGTATAATTTCAAATGGAGTTGTAACCTCACCTGCGTTCAGGTCTAAAATCAACCCGTCATTAGCGGATGAACAGGCTGTCCTTTCTTCCAGCTCTTCTGTCATTCAGATAAACAAGCCTGAGTGCTGACATACGATCCCTATAACACACACAACCTGTCCTAAAGGACCGAGGGGACCAATGGTAATTAGGGAGGAGTCACACGGAGGCATCAGTGCCACATGCCAAATGCCACATTATACAGTATTCTACACTCTAGACATGAATCTCACTTTTTAATCTATACAAAATGAATATAAAAAAAGGAATATATTACTAGATTGTATATGGTCTCACTTACCAACTTCAATTGGAATTGAAATGGGCCTTTCTACTTTGCACTCTGAGGTACCGACCAGGGTCTCCCTTTAGATTAACAACAACTTTAAAGGGTTTATGGAGCCACCATAAACCCTTTTAAAAGTCATTCCTATATGCTTCACGATTCATTTATAAGCACATTTCTTGTTATATAAAGGCCTAAGTACTAAGTAGGCCTTATAAAGGGTTTTATAAGGCTTTGATTTAAGAAAGCCGAACTGAAACGGAAATGAAAAAGATGTGCCTTTTCGTATGGGTTCCTAAATAGTCTGTCATTATCCAAGCAGAACGGTGTCTTTCTGATCTTTTCCTGCAGAAGGCTGGTGTGCTGTCAACCGCGCAACACAGGCAATAACTGTCATTAATTAGTCTGATAAATTACGTTCAAAACAATGACATGTTTAAATAGTCCAATTTAGCTCAAATCCTAAATGAGATATTACATCAAAAGCCAGCCATTTCTTCCCTTTTCCCCATTTGAAAAGGCATACTTCCTTCCTGAAAGCATTTTAAAGGTTACGATTTCCTCAGATGATAAAGCGGTACCTTTTAATGAAATTCTAATTAGTAATTTCATGGACTTTGTTACTTACCATATCTGATAAGTGCACATTTTCACAGCCCTGCTTTAATTAAGAACACTTATAGTACAGTTTCTAAAAATTCCCCTTTCAGAGATCGAGCAAATGTGTTGGAAACCTACTTTGTAAACAACGAATACCACAATTTTGGAGTATTAATTAAGTTTAATTGTACTTTACTTTTTTCGCTCCACATTTAGTTTGCTGTTCTTTTATGCTTTTTGCCATTGTGCATGAAAAGACATATCCTTAATAGTCTTGTTCCTCGTCATCAGAAGTAAATCAGTTCTATAAAGACTAGACTATATGCAGTCTTCTTTTAAATGTCACAAAGGAATAAAGTCTAATACACTTTTAATTCTTAGTCACCTGATTTCACCAGACCGTATGTCTGTCTTCACTCAGTGTGGGTTTTTATTCACTGTTCCCTTATGATATCATAGGTCCTTAGCTTTACATGTGTTCACATTTTATCAAAATGATTATGTACTCGTCTGTAGTAGAAACTGTTAAAACTGTTGACCAGAGCTCCAAGAAAACGTAATCTGATTTCACTTCCATTCAAATCATTTTACACTCGAGATATAATCCTAGGTTCTTGAATTTGAACTTTGGCCCTGAGTATGAACTGGAATGGAATTAGTATAAATGTTCAACAGACCTCTATGTGGGAGTCTTTTCCTCCCAATGTAGTGCTTTTGACACAGACTTCACCCAGCAGTCCCAGAGTCGGCCCCAGAGAGGGCCCCTGTGGAACCTCTCAGGTCCCTAACCACAGAAGTGTTTCCACGGTGGCAAACTGTTTCAGTCTGACTGACATCCTAGTGTTGGAGAACACATTTAACCATGCACAAAGCGTGACAGACCACCTCAACCCCTACCTCCTTGCCCCATCCCTCCTTTTTAAACATGGAGTCCACCTTGTCAAGTCACATGCCAGACCTGTAATTTGGACTAATAATTACCAGACATCACTACAATGAAACATCAGTGTCTGAACTTCTTTGGGCCAAACTGAATTTTAATACATTTGGAAAAGGTTGGCCGGAGGCAGGAACCCTGCACACTGGGAAAAGGAGTGCACATGTGGAAGCACTTTAGGAAGTGATAAATGATTTGAAATCCACAGCGTCCCCCAGAATGAAAATTAGGGCAAACAGGTGTTAAATGGGAACCACTGGTGCATTTTTAATCGGGAAAGAAAACGTCCTAGGTCTTTGGGGCCAGATGTTGGGGGGCTGGGGATGTGGATGGGCTGGGGCGTTGGTGAGTGTTCATGGCCTGAGGTGGGTGATGTGTGGAGGCCCTATGTGCATGACCTCTCCGCTGTGAAATAACAGATCACTTGTGTCAGCTGTACTCCTATAGAGAAAGAGAGCGTTTCCTTTTGCCCGTCCGGTGACCACACTGCACCTCTGCTATTCCAAGACAAGACAGCTTAAACTGTACAAATATCGCTAATACCATTATGCATTCTAATGATAATATTTGTAAACTAATTTCTAGATATTATTCAAAATTGTGTTTTAGGGCTGAGGTAATATAATAACATCCGAATGTCAGCTACAGAAAGTTTACAACACTTCTGGCAGGATTACACGTTTTATTGGTCCATAACATGGATAATTGACATAAATTGAGCCTTTATCTATCGGGGTCAGGAAATGGTCAAGCATAACATCCATCAGAAGTGTATTTTTTCCCATCAACCCTTGCAAAAAAAATGCACTTGAAAAAACATGAGAAAAAGAATTGACACTTGTGAACAAATCACGTGAAACATTTCAGATGTACAGTTGAAGTTGGAAGTTAACAAACACCTTAACCAAATACATTTAAATTCTGTTTTTTTTTGGATTGAGGTCAGGGCTTTGTGATGGCCACTCCAATACTTTGACTTTGTTGTCCTTAAGCCATTTTGCCACAACTTTGGAAGTATGCTTGGGGTCATTGTCCATTTGGAAGACCCATTTGCGACCAAGCTTTAACTTCCTGACTGATGTCTGGAGATGTTGCTTCAATATATCCACATCATTTTCCTGCCTCATGATGCCATCTATTTTGTGAAGTGCACCAGTCCCTCCTGCAGCAAAGCACCCCCACAACATGATGCTGCCACCCCCGCGCTTCAAGGTTGGGATGGTGTTCTTCGGCTTGCAATCCTCCTCCCTTTTCCTCCAAACATAACGATGGTCATTATGGCCAAACAGTTCTATTTTCGTTTTATCAGACCAGAGGACATTTCTCCAAAAAGTACGATCTTTGTCCCCATGTGCAATTGCAAACCGTAGTCTGGCTTTTTTATGGCGGTTTTGGAGCAATGGCTTCTTCCTTGCTGAGCGGCCTTTTAGGTTATGTCGATATAGAACTCGTTTTACTGTGGATATAGATACTTTTGTACCTGTTTCCTCCAGCATCTTCACAAGGTCCCTTGCTGTTGTTTTGGGACTGATTTGCACTCTTCGCACCACAGTACGTTCATCTCTAGGAGACAGAATGTGTCTCCTTCCTGAGCGGTATGACGGCTGTGTGGTTCCATGGTGTTTATACTTGTGTACTACTGTTTGTACAGATGAACGTGGTACCTTCAGGCGTTTAGAAATTGCTCTCAAGGATGAACCAGACTTGTGGAAGTCTACAAATTTTTTTGATTGATAAAAATTGAAAAAATTAAATTGAAAAAATTGAAAAAATTAAATTGATAAACACACTTTCTTTAACCTTAAAGTCAACTTGTTTTGACGTCAAATTGCTGTTTTTAACATGTTAAAAGGGATTAATAAGGAGACACGGGGCGCTAGCCTCTCTGTTCTTTTCATTGGGCTTATTCCAGCAGTCACTGACCAATGTATGAAGAAGAGAGGCGTGCGCCTGCAGCAGTTGCACTCCTCCGATTGGATGGCACAGAAATAATCAATAAATATTTTAAATACACTTCACTCATTATACACAGGTAGGCTAAGTTACCCTTTAACAGAATGGCATTATGCAATTCCATATGTGGAAACATTGCTACTGCAAGATGTTAACACCGCCTTTTCACATGTGAGGAGAAGAACACTATTTCACCACCGTATGGGAACTTGCAATTTCACATGTGAAAGTAAGATTTTCACATGTGGAGTTTTCTTATATATGAAACCCCTAATTTGATTTTCACATATGATTATTTTTCATACAGGAACTTGCAATTCCACATGTAAAAGTGAGATTTTGTAAATGTAAATTTCACACGTGCAACTGCAAGTGAGGCGAGGAGAAAACATGTTTTTCTTCTCTCATGTGAAAAGGTTGTGTTAACATGTGAACTCAAAATTGAATACATGTGAAAATAGTGTTTCAGCCAGGCATCAAACTTGACCATTATCTAAATGCCTATGATTGAATTAACTTAATTCTCTGTTCACCCAAGGAAGCCATTTTGGATCTGATGAGTCATTTACATTGTCAGAGATAATGAATGAATAAGATAAAGGCAAATGCAACCGGCTCTACAGAAAATAACTCCAATACAAGTGGAAAGAAGAGGAAAATGGAATCATGTTTCATTGTCGGAGGCACATTAAATTGTCTCTAATTTTGGACAGCCTCAATCTGAGCCTTGTCAGATTTGACAGTAGGCAAGCCTCCCCATAATTCCCACTGATTATTTGGTGGCATTACACCATCACTTCATTTTTAAGGACCCCCCCCCTTTTCTCTCTCTCTCTTTCTCACAAACACGTACACACGTACACACGTACACACGTACACACGTACACACGTACACACGTACACACACACACACACACACACACACACACACACACACACACACACACACACACACACACACACACACACACACACACACACACACACACACACACACACACACTAGAACATACCCTTTGCATGCACTATACACAGCATAGTATACTAAGCAATCTGTTCTCTGTTCCTCTCTACCTCCCATTCCGTCCTTCCTCTGTCAATCTCACTTTCACGATTGATTTCATGGAAAGTTTCTTAGACGCAGCAGAATTTTCCACTTGTTTTCAGTTGAAACACTCTCAGGTTGTTTTGTCCCAGCTGCCTAAACAAGAGGAGAGGACTTTAGGCACGTTTTGAGGCTGGAGTGATGTTGATGCTTTCTATATCGCTTTGGATCCCACAGTACTTCCCTGTGGTACTATGGTAGTTTATATTAAGCTGAAATTCTGGATGGAAATGGACAGCTGAGACTATGTTGCAATTCAAATGACTTGACATCATACCTGTATAATGGCATGGTCCCCAGATGGAGTTTACTGTAATCTTAACTTTACTCCAACATTATATATTTTTTAAACTTCTACTATAGCCTCTGCATGAGTACACTGTTAAAATAGAAAGACTCAAAACACCATCCTTTTGTAGTAAAACCATAAAACCAAGCTGAGATGTAAGTGAATGTAAACCCAGTGTAAGTGTTATGATACACATAATGTACTTCAAAACAATATTGAAGTACTCTGAAACACCCAAAGTGGTTCATCAATCTATCTGAATGTTGGTGTTTTTAAGAGAGTGTTGTGAAAACACTTTTTGGAGTTTTTTATTTTATTATAGTTTTTTATTTTTAAATTGCAAATGGTTTATAGCATAAATATAGATTAAAGATGATAGATGATAGATTTTCAGTACGTATTTTGATTAAAATTTGTATGAAGACACTGGGAATTTAATACTTTTCCTGGGGTAGACTTTGGCACTAATTATAGGCTAAAGTTGCCAGGCCCATTGTGAGATTATAAATGATGTTACAATCAAAATGTTTAGGGCTATGTAAGTTATTGCAGAGGTGACATGAGGTAACATGTGTAAAGTGGGCCTTCATCACTGGTATCCATGTGAGGAGATGGATGTGAACTCAGGTCTTCTGCTTGTCAAAACAATGCCGTAGTCCACTCACCCAGTCTTCAGGACTAAACTCTTGTGCTGAACCATGCAGACAAAATGTGAAAACTTTTTTCATGTTCTTTGTTCGACCATAATACTGTGCATTTGACCTTTTGGAATTACAGATGAGTTTATAAACTGCATATAAGAGCAGGGAATATACAATAAGAGGAGGGACTCCCATTTACAATATTTGGAAAGTCCAGAAGGGATCTAATTCTGCACTAGACAGGATTCAAAACACCATCACAGTGTTTTTGAAGCTTTAGAGAGAAGAAACAACACCAAAGAGAAGGGATACAATTCTGCACTACACAGGACTTGAAACACCATAATAGTGTTTTTAACCTTATCCGGGTTAGTGCTCCCAGTCTCTGGCAAGGTGTAACACAACTTTTGATTATGTCGCTTTACAACACACCATGTCATGTTTCAGAACATCTCAGGATGAATGTTTCAGTACACCTTAAATACATCCCTATACCCTCACAACAATGGGTTTAAATACTCAAGCAAAGTTCACGTTTAGTCTCCTTTAAGGTGGTGGCAGATCAGTTTCCACTCGTTTTAGTCTTACAAAGCACTTTTAACAGTGTATGCTATAGACCAGCATTGTTTTGCCACAACGACATTGCTTTCTGGGAGTCTAATTGGCTGTTCCATTAATAACACGGACAAACTAATTTAGCAGAACCTGTCCTCTTTAAAACCGCGGGAACAAAGAGGAGGAGGGTGGAAATCAATCTTCTCTTTGTGCCTGAGCCACTGACCCGTTAGCGCTTTGAAGATTGTTGCTATAAAAAAAAAAAAGCAGCATCTGAGAAGTTATTTAACTACAAACAGAGTCCTACCTTCCCCATTCCAGCTGCATAATCAGGCATAATAAGTGGCTGCAAAGGTCCACTTAATGTATTTCTAACACTGGAGACCTGCTAATCCTGTCAAGGGAATGAGATGGAGGGAGAAACGTGTTGGAAGCCCCGGCTGGGCATGGAGCTGAGCGTTTAACTCCATAACCATGCAGGCAAATGCTTGTGCGGGCTTTTCACACAAAAAGAGAAAGGAGAGGGGTGGAATAAGCCCCAGCTTCATATTTCAGCCCAAAGTGGGGATCCATTTTTTTTTTTTTTGTGGCCGTCGAGGAACAGTGGAAAGGACAACAACAGCAGGCCCTGCAGTAACAGCCTGTCTCAGTGGGCTGAAGCCTCATAAACCTGAACCATTATCACAGTCTTTATGGGCCTTTAAATAGAAAGCCCTACACATCAGGTGTGTGTGTGTGTGTGTGTGTGTGTGTGTGTGTGTGTGTGTGTGTGTGTGTGTGTGTGTGTGTGTGTGTGTGTGTGTGTGTGTGTGTGTGTGTGTGTGTGTGTGTGTGTGTGTGTGTGTGTGTGTGTGTGTGTGTGTGTGTGTGTGTGTGTGTGTGTTTGTTTTGTTAGGTGGACATCAGCTCCGTTCTCGTTCATGGATGGAGTATGTATGGCTGCAGACCACTGGATGTCATTTTTTGACCGTTTTTTTTGCGATAAATGATTCATTGACATTTTCCATTAAGACACAACATAACCTATCCTTTAACCCAGAAAGAACATCACACTTTTGGGGTTTGCTCTAACACAACTTTAATGTTTGCTAATGTATTGTGTATGCCTGATGAAATTGTCCAATACAACATTAGCACATAATGTTGTTTGTGGCTGGTCATTATGTTTAATGGCCATCTGCTTGGAGTCCGCTCCAAATCCAGGCTTTTTAAAGCAACATTTGGCCTTTCCAAATGTGCAAATGTGCATTACAGAAGAGGCCTATCAAAATCACTTGTGATATATGAAGTGCAATTATTCTCCGACAATTCAGGACAGATTGTATAGTGTCCTACTTTTGATCCAAATGAAATGATTGAAATGGCAGCTTAGCATACCATCAAACATGCCCAATGAAAGATGAATAGCCGTTGAAATAATCACTTCTGAAACACAAAAGCAAGCAAAGCCAGAGAAAACACAAAAGGGAGGGAAAAACAAACAAAGACTCCCAAAAAACAACAACTACAACACTCAAACTCATCAGATATCACATTCCCTCGACTGTATTTGCCAAAGCACCTTTATGGAGGTCTCTAACCTGTAGAAACCCGAACCCAGTTTTCCTTGCATTACATTTTTTAAAGTGATTATGAACGCCCAAGGAGACCCCAAATAACATATTTCAACAAAAAAAAAAGAAGAATTGACAGGATTTTGCTATACAAAACATCTATGCAAATGTGTGGTTTGCATCACTTAATGCCCAACGTTACGAACATTTCAAGTGAATACACTTCAACAATTTTTTTTATTTTTCTTGGAAAATTTACTCTGGACATCTCATGAGCATTTTGCATACATAGAATTTCATAAAATCCTCTTTTTGCCACCGTATGACACCATTTGGAGGAGCAAAATTTCCGTGTTTACCATCGGCGATGTCCACCATTTTCAGCGGCAATCTCCGATAGTGTAATTATAAAGATCGGCCACCAGATGGTGCAAAAAGTGTTTATTAGGATCTATTCTTGAAGATAGCCGTTTCCTTTTATGTATTGATCGCGTAAAGACGCTTAAGCCAGGTGTTAAAAGACACTGTGATGTGTATGTAACATCAGGCTTTAAAGGGTTAAAATGCAGCAGCCCCATTAACAGCTCAAGCATATATTCTCATCTCCATAATGAGGTATTAATTAAACAAGGGGCATCTATTGCCCTCACTAACAGCCTCATAAACAATTGACAGGAGATTTTAGATTTTTGACACCATTAAACAAATCAATATTGGGTTTTGCAGACGAGTACTCTGGCCGGCTCTCCCTAGTCTTTGCCAATCAGCCGTGCTGAATACTAATAAGGGAATTAACTGCCTCATATTCCGCATGTGTCCCATCAAACAGATCCTTATCATGGGGGAGCTGAACGTGTCATTTGCATGGAAGAAGACTCTGCTTTGTAGGTACAGATTTCACAATATGTCACTCATTATGTACCCCCGCACTTCTTCCTTTCTCTCCTTTCTCCCTTGTTTCCCCTCTCTCTCTCTTTTAACCACCCTATTCCATACATAGACACATGCGCACACACTCTCCCGCTCACACACGTACGCACATGCACACACACCCTCACAGCCACCACCGCAGTACAAAACATAGTGGACATTCAGCAACCACTACAGTGCTGCAGGGGGGACACTTGAAGATGCATCTTAAGGCATCTACAGAGAATACGTAGACGGGGCCGATGGAGTGTGTTACAATGTAATTTTTCGTCACAATAGAGGTGGCTCCTTGTAATATGCTTCGGTATTCAATGCAGTTTTCTTCTACCTGGAGATTGAAACACGACATATCATTCCTTCCGCTGCTGTGGGGGCAGCGTTGTCTCTTGGTTCCTTGATCTGATCTGTAGGCTATATAGGCTATTAATAAAAGTAGCCTATTTTGTATTGATACCCAAATATAATCTCAGAGACTGTTCAAACAATAAGCCAAACAACATTGTAGCCTCATAGAATCCCCCCAACATGTATTTTGTTTAGGAGTGATAACATTATTCTAGGCTAAAACAGATAGACGTGCTATTTTTTACCATGACAAAAAATTATGACATTCTATTTTTAGCTCATATGTGAGCGAACACAATGAAGCAGCATATTAAATTAGGATAATGTTGTAGTTTACACTGGCAAGTATAAGAATATTTGCCAGGGCATATTATTTAATTAGAAATCTGATTATGTCACATGGAGATGTGGGAATCTAAAAGGCTAGCTAGCTTGCAGTGCTAAGCCAACTTGCTAGCAAGGGAAGACAAGACAAGAAACTATTTTGCTTTCACCACGACAAAGAAAACCAAGAATCCACCCCCAAATATATTTTTTTAAGGAAGTAATAACTAGTGATTACAGGCTATTGTGAGATGGTAGAACCTGCGGTAGCCAACTAGCTAGCCATGTGGGAAGCTAAAAAGGCTAGCTAGCTTGCTATGTATTTAGCCAGCCTAAAGCCAGTTATTCACGGTGCCAGCTAGCTGCTGGCTGGCTACTACTAGCAAAGGAAAGTGACTCTTCCTTGTTGTTTACTAAATGAAAAGACAAAAATAAAAAACATTGCTATCGCCCCCTTATGAATGGGAATGGGACCGGCAAGGATATCATGTAAAGGTGTCCGCTACTCCAATTATCCCACTCCTGCAACGTGCACACACGCTGTAACCTTTACAGTAATGCGTTACCTTTCATGCCAGCGCTGTGTTCATGATTTTATGTATTTTTCCAGGCACCTTGTTTTTCTAATCACGTCTGTATTTTCTTTGAGATATTTCTGCCTGTGTGTTGAGACAGGCAACCTCGCTTGGCATTCTGCTCCTTTTGATTGTTGCTGTAATTTCATTTGATAAATATTGCTCTTATGGTACTTAATGATGTTTGCTGTTCAAATCACAATGGTGAGCCTTCCAAGCCTGCCTTTCTTGTCAGGTATTATACCATTTAAAAGAGTGTCAGATACTATGCTGTATGGGGTAAAAACCATAGTATGTGTAAAATACAGGCCCTAGCTGAGAGCTATAGGAGCCAGTGCCTCTTATTGTTGATAGTCTTTCGTGACGGATTTGAACCAGCGCCCTAAGGATGGCTATCAGAAACACAGGTTATTCCGGTCATATTTTCCAGGATGTATCAACAATACAAACAACAACCATCCACATCATTTTGGGTAAGTTGGCAGTTTATTTTCTTTGTTGATCAAATTATCACTGCGACGTACAATAATATCTCAAATAAGAAACAGAAGTTTACGTAATTATTAATAATATAAACTTGTTCTCCCCTGATCACAAAATCATATATTTTCTCCGGGCTTAAGTTTCACCAGGTGAACCCCAGAATGCCAATCAAATTTAGTCCCTCTCACTGATCAGCCCAGTGGAATTAGTGACAGTGGACGGCCTGTTGTCTTTGTGCTGTGTGTGTGGCCGTGGGGCGGCAAGTTAATGCGGGAGATTGACTCTTAATTGCGGTGGGGGAATGATCATCTTTTCTCATTAACGAGACGCAGCGAGAGCCTGGAGATTTTCTCATCACACAAATACGTCTCCTCCAGCAGTCAGGTTAAGTGCAGTTAGATTATTGGCTGGAACTTCCAGAACATATCATTTCTCCTGCACTGCGTCTTAAATTGTTGAACTTGGGGAGACAAGGTGGGGGGTTAGAGTCAGGTAGGGGTTAAGGGGTGGACCTCTGAAGTGAAGCAGTCACATATGTGATATGAGGCCAGAAGGGTCTAAACCTACAGTTCTTAGTGATACCTCTTCATAGAGCCTAACAAGGCAGATGAGAAGGCCATTTATGATATCAGGTTTCAATTGCGTTTTTGTCCATCCTTCAGATCAAACGGCAATCTTAATTTGAGTGCTGCTCCAATAGAAAATGAGTCCTATTCTAATGAATACAGATGATGTGGGTGAAGTAGAGAGAGAGCGAGAGGGAGAGAGGGAGTGTGGATGAGAATGGAATAGTGCAGGGCTGTCTGGAAGTGGGGGTTGACCTCTGTCTAAGGAAACGACCATTGCCTCCTCATGATGCATAACCGTGAGGGATTAAGGAGCACAAAGCAGCAGACTTTTTTGGTGTAGCACTAAAATGTGCTCCTCTGGGGCTCATTGAAAAATGATTGCCGATTAAGTAGTTGAAGTCTGCCAAAGACCAGTGTGCGTTTTTAGTGGGATGACGATGAAACTCTATCTTTCCTGCTTATGCAGGCAATTTTCCCTCTCTTTTTTCCCACTAACTGTACCATGATGTGTGTTCTCTTGTCACACCTGGAGTGGAGGTTGCCAAACTCATTTCACCTCTTGGACCTCGGCTTGACTCAAAGCCAGACAACCAAAAGTGATAAGACTGAATTAAGCTGCTACTCTCCTGTGGGAATGTTATTATACCGCCAAGAGAGAGGCATTGATTTCCCTATGAGAACAACAGGTAATGTTGTGTAGAATAACCGAGCCCTTCTAAATGGCAGGTAATACTGAGTGTATGAAGATCAAATTATGTTTATGGAAATAGAGAGGATTAAGTACCATACCCCACAAGGTCCATTTAAATATAAAAAATTGGGTCATAGCACATTTTGAGCACCAATTCAAATCAAATCCATTATACTGTAATAACCCTCCTGTCTACTATATTCCACTATGGAACCACAAACAACCGTGGGAATAAGTATATTTCTGTCATTTATTTAAAGTTTTATTTTCTGACGTGTACTGTAAAAAATAATTTGGTCTGGAGACAATTTAGACAGTGATGACCAGCCCAGCTTAGTGTTTCCCTGATTGCACCTCAATTCCCTGTGATTTCAGCCTTGAAACTACAGTTCTCCCTGATATATGATCATATTACACTCATTTGTTTTCATTATTGCATCAAAGAGGAACTGGTTGTGAGGCGGCCATTTTCCTCTGCACCACAACGTTTCCAGGCCCGAGGAACAAATGTGATTCTGAAGTCACTTCAGGGTTACTTAAACAATAAGGAATCTGCAATTTAATAAAAGGTTACAATCACATTATTATGTTACGACCTAAAGTCTGAAAAAGCCACTGAAATTCTAGGGGGGGGAAATCCCCTATGGCCCCCTTAAAGCTGGTTGTGCCACACTGTGGAACTTTTATGAAATACAAGACAAACCTCTAATTCCTGTCATGTGTAGGACAACGCAATTACAACAAACATTTTGCAAACCCGCTCAAAAATACTATTTTCCTCCTCAGAATGATTACGTGTTGGTAAAAGACGTTGAGGTTTTGTTTAACAGCTGTAAAAGGAGCTCAGTGGGGTATGTTAAGTAGTCTGTGCCGTGACTCAGAGGAGCTGGAGAGCAAGGGGTGAAGGGAGTTTCTGGCCCCAGTGGACAGGTGGAGGTAAGCTGAGAGCCGTACCACCCAAGGGGAGGATGAACTTGAGACGTGTCCCTCACCGTCCTGTCGAGTTGGAGGTCAGCAGACTGCCTTCGCTGATCGGCCGATCCGCCCCAATCAGAGGCCAAGGCTACCCCTTTTTCACCAGATGAAGTGGAACCAACCACGAGGCCAGGTCAGTCACAATTAGGACTCATAAAATATAATCAAAACCTCAAAAGCCGGGCTGCAGTAACTCGGGTGGTCAGAGGAAGAACAGAGACGATCTTTGTACGGTGAGAAATATTACTCATGCGTTAAACAGACACACCTTGTTCCAATGACTGAGATGTGTCTCTCACTCTTTCCATCACAAGTGAACTCACCGTCTTCGCCAGCTGGAATCCCCTCACACTGATACTTACATTTTTGGGGGGTATAAATTTACATCACAAGTATACACTGGTGAAAGGGAGACAATGTATACACATCAAGTCTTCAATTTGTCAATGTTATGATACATTCACTAAGATTTAAGGATGTGAAGATAACTGTCTGAAATCACACAGGTTGTTTGTTTTTCCACGAGCATCTCTATCTTAGGTTATTGTTAGTTTTTTCCCCGAAATCCGGTAATTAAGGCAGCCGCAAATGTGTATTTCTGTTGTCTGAGGCCTTAGGCCAGGATTAGCAGTATTTAGCATTGTAGAGTGTACCCCCCCCCCCCCCCCCCCACCCTCCAATAGGATAAATTAAAACAGGGTAAGAAGGAGAAAAAGAGCATGTGGTCTTATAACCCACACAGTGCAATTGCACCCATTTTGCAAGCATGTGTTATATACAGTAGGTCAAAAGTTCTGATGCCATACAAACCTAATGGGCAGGGCAGTACGCTTTTGCTATATAAATGTGAATTCATTACTCATTTATAGAAGAAAGTCAACATGAATATCAGACACACTAATCATTTGCTGGCACATTTCTACCTAGAAACCAAGGAATGGGTATACGTATTGGCCATTTTTAAATGTGTAGCGTACCGAGAGTGAGTCTGCCCCTCCCTTTAGGAATAATGTCAGCTCTCATCACTGAGTCTAAGATTAGCTAGACTTTGGCCAACTAATGTAGACGTTAACTATCTGATCCGAGCTGGCACATAACATTCTGAGAACCAGATGTTTCTTAGAGCTTGGTGAGAGAATGGTTGTCCTATGGTTATTTTGCATACAACCTTCCCACAACTTTCTAGGAATGGTGCAGGATAGTTGCTTGGCTTTGGAGCATTCTAAGGACATTTGAGGAACTTGACAAAACATAATTTTTATTACTTTAACAGAATGTTTCCCAAAAGTTCAGACATGGTTACATTTAATTAAAATGTTGGTAATGTTCTAGGAACGATCTGCAACTGGTTTGATATTGGGAATGTTCTTAATCAGTTCAGAGAATGCTAAGACACAACGTTCTTCTGTGGGAATTTCAGTACTTCAGCATAACGTTTCCTACAGGTTTCCTCGTGGTTCTATTTAAAGTCATGTTCTCAAATTGTTCCAAGACCGTTTGGGAAAAACGTTCTTCTGTGGGAATTTCAGTATTTCAGCATAACGGTTCCTACAGGTTTCCTCATGGTTCTATTTAAAGTCATGTTCTCAAATTGTTCCAAGAACGTTTAGGAAAAACGTTCTTCTGTGGGAATTTCAGTACTTCAGCATAACGGTTCCTACAGGTTTCCTCATGGTCCTATTTAAAGTCACGTTCTATAATTTTTTCAGAGAAAGTTCAAACGTTCCAATAAAAAACACAGGAAAACTTTTGTGACGTTCAGACAACGTTCTAAGAATTCTAAGAAAATGTTCCATGAAAAAACGACAAGAAAACTTTTGTAACATTCAGAGAACGTTCTAAGAATGTTATCTCAAAACATATACATTCCATTCTCAACATCAACAAAACTCCTTCTATCCTCTATCTTGCTAAATGTGTGGAGGTGTGTTGGCCACACCTGATCTTAATGAGTGCTTGTTTCCTTTGAAATGGGGTCTGTTTGAATTGACACAAACGAACAGCTTTGTATGCATAACAAAAATAACATTTCCTGGTAGTTCCATCTTAGTTGTGCAGTGGACTAATTCCATGGTTAGAGAACAGAAGATTATAGGTTTGAATCTCACTGATGCCGTGTCACAATTGAAAAGCAATGTGTTTCCATGATTAATTCCCTAGGAAATATATTTCCATGTGTCCTATCTGTGCTTAGATTTTTTTTTACGTTAACCCAAAATAAGCTTGCAGTGTTGTTAACAGTGTTATTGGGCCTGTGTGGACACAGTTGGTAGAGCATGGCACTTGCAATGCCAGGGTTGTGGGTTCGATTTCCATGGGGGACCGGTACGAATGAAAATGTATGCACTCACTGCTGTAATTCGCTCTGGATAAGAGAGTCTGCTGAATTACAAAAATGTTATTAAAACGTTCAATCAAAGTTTTAAGGGTCCGCATATATAAAACATCACAGGAAAACTGTCAAGGAACCAGAGTGAAACGTCCTCTAAACCTCCCTGCAATCCTAAAAAATAAGCATTCCCAGAACAGGCTAAATTTTAATTTCTGTTCTCAGAACGTTTAAAAATGTTACATTTTACAGGAAGCGTATGGCTTCTTTCCCACAACCAATGTGAAACCAAAAACATACGTTCCCACAACTTCCAAGGAACCAAATGTGCTAGCTGGGATATCACTTCTTCAACCTGTACAACATAAAGACTGATTGAAGCTAAAAGGGATTTACAATTTCCTATTTTATGCAATCAAAGCCAACTCACATACAACTCAAACACATAACTTTTACTCAACATAACAATTTTCTTCTTACACCTGGTTGGGTTGTCGGCTTGACACAAAAATTGACGGATGATGCCAAAAGGTATTTGGAAACGCCTTGGGTTTTTGACACTCATTACGTTGGGATTACAAGGAGACGTCAAGCTTGAACATATTTCTCATTTCTAAAGTATACCTCGAACAAAGATTTACATTATAGGCCAGGAATCCTCAGGCACCCACTAGGCCTTGTTTACCCAGGGCACTGCCCATGGGTGACATCTCAACTCCCAACGTTATTAAACCTGCCTATCACCTGTCACGTCCCATCCTCGACTCAACAACAAACAAACCACGAGCTGTCAACGTGTGACCAACCTGCAACATGAACCTTTCATAAGTTTACACACAATACACTAACGTACACTTCAGAGGAAATCTGTAGTGTGCATAGACAGTGCCTTTGAACGCTGATCAAGGGATCATTTTTATTTCGCTAGTAATTAGGTTGATTAGCTTGTAACGGAATATGTTGTATCACAGAGAGTATATTGACTTATTTTCTGTTTCCATGTAGTGGGTCCTACAAATGAAACTCCTGGACCAAAAAAGAAACTCTCGGATGACACCATAGCAGATACTAGCAGATACAGATAGCGGATAAAGAGAACGACAATGTATCCAGCTTGGTTCAGGTATATATCAGTGCACTTCAAACCATGGCTGCTGAGGGTCTGTATGTGGTAGTGTTGTGAGATCTCTGTGATATAGCTGAACTGAGAAAGCCCCCCCCCCCCCCCCCCCGTGTCTGTGTCTTCGAGGCTCCTGCTCCCTTCAGAAGGTAGGATATTGATGCAGATTTGTTACATTCTTTCCCCAAGTTGCCTGCAACTAACCACTGCGTTTTACTTTCTTGTTTTTCTTTTTTCCGCCCTTTTGAACTGCGGAAATGCCACAAAGAGCAGGAATATCTGCCCAGGGGTCAGTGGTTGGACGATGGGGGAGGGGGGTCTTGCTCGGCTGGAGGTGGGGCACTGAGTCGCTCATCTGCCTGGAGTTCTGAGATGGATGGGAAATGGAGGGAGGAGGAGTGTGGGAGTTTAGGTAGCGCTAGACCTTGGTATGCCCTGATGGTCACGTACAATCACAGGGAATCCATGTGTGAGCTGATAGAGCAGGTCATATGTGACCAGGAATGAACGGGAATTAATTATCTTAAGGAACAAGGGAGGGTGCTGACTGAGACCAGGCCTAATGCAGCACCTATATTTTAGACAGGGTTCTAATAGGACCATTTAGGACTTCCAACCTGTTATTTATGTCCATTTACAATTCATGGCTGTTATGTTAATTTAGAATCTGCTATTGAAAGTAAACTCTAACTTCCCATATTTTATCCTAGTGATTAAATAATGGACCTCTACTGTCTTCTGGTTGTACGCATGTGTCACATAATGTAATAATGCAAAACATATACAAAATCATACCATTTAAGTCAGCCTGGTGGATTTAGGCACCATGGTATTAAAAAGGCTTTTCATGACCCTTCATTGTATGATACAGTGTGTCATCGCTGTCCATATTTTCAAATAGTCAAATCGGGGAATGTGTGCAGAAATCTGATGGGAAATATTTAAGAGACTAGTAGCTGTGACTTTTTACGGGTGGATGTGTTTCGTAAATAAGATACACATTTTGGGCCGTAACCAATGCGTTGAAATGACTATTGTGCAAAATGCCTTGCATATCACAGTTTCAGAAATTGGGACAATCCCATTTGTTTTATTCCCCATTTATTCGAAATATTTTCACTTATATAAATGCATGAAACCTGGCCGTATCGTGAACCTGCTAAGGTATGAGAGAGAGTGTGTCTGAGGCAAAGTTTATTTCCCCTCATACACTCCTCCACCTTAGCAATGTCATAAGCTATTTTCTGCTCCACTGCAAATCCTAATTGATCGCTCTCAATCTTAGCTTTACATTACATGGGGAGATGACATCATTTGATACCGATAATTTCGTGCCGCTCTTGCAGCCTAATGTTGTTTTGCCAGCTTGACAGTAAAACACTGTCTAGACAAAAGCAGATGTACACATAAACACAGAGTGGATAAATGTTTAGACAGTCATTATTTGAATTAAAACATTTTAAGGTTGACTTACCTCTAGGAGAGAGTGCCAGTCATTGTTGTATTGCGAGTGTTCTGTGAAGGCCTCGAGCGCCTCGTTCTTTCAAGCGTAATGCTCACATGCTTCAGGGGAGTAAGTCAGATGTGAAGAGACAATAGTGTAATTTGTGAGATAAGTAGAGATAAGACCTTGCTGTCAATCCTTTTGTACCTAGGACTGTAGCAGTGGATACTATATGTATCCTACCCATTGACTGTTGTACTTTTGTAGCTCAATGTCACCTTTTGCCTCATTGATGAAGCAGGGACATTTTTGTTCATATTCCCCTGTCAATCAAAGAAATATTAGCAGTCATTGGAGTAAAAGGGAACGAGGTTGGTGTGTTGTGCAGAAGGGTACTGGGTGATGCGGACATACCCGTAAGAATTTGGATTGATTTACCCTCGTCACGGCAGCACTCCCTTTTAACAGCGCAATTATAACGCCAACATACATCAGTCACTATCGTGTTTTATTGCTGCTCGTTCTTTCAGGGTACAACAGCAGCATCCCAACAGGCCCAGGCCCAGTGCCCTAACCCCTAGTCCTTTCCTGCCTCCTCCTCCTTCTCCTCTCACAAGTTGTCCTCGAGCGCTTACTAATAAACAACAGGTCAGCACCTGTGATGGCAGGTGATTTATTTGACCCTAAGCAGCCATGAAGAGAGCGCTGTAGAGAGGGAGGGGCATAGAGCCAGCAGACACACTAGCTAGCTGCAGCCCTGGAGGCCTGGAAGTCAACGCCCCCACTGTAAACCACTTACCTCTTACTTCTTCCTGCTTCTCATGTGACTGTTTCCTTTATTTCCTCAGCTAAAAGATGGCTGAATCATTGCCTTTTATCCCCATGAGGTCATAAAATGCCCGAGGATGATATAATCATGTCTATCGAGGGGGTGCGGTTGGCTGACGTCACTGAACCTGGGTCCGGCTCCCTATTTGGCTCAAGACCACGGGCTTTAGGCCCCCTTGCAGGGAACAGTGGGCCACCATGCAGCAGATCAATGGCTGAGGATTAAAGCATGTTACCCCTGCGTCTGTCCATTGGATTGAGCTGATCAGACAACGCACAGTGCAGAATGTTGTCCAGGGACCTAACGAGAGTAGAATTATTGAGTAACAGGAAATTGAAAAAATTCCTGCAATGCCGATCAAAGCGATTCTGTCGCAATCTGGCCTCTCTCTGAACTCCAGCCACCGAGGTTTCTTTTTTGTTGTTTTAATATGGGGACTATTGGGGTTTCAGAAACTCCAGTACCGGCATGATGCTCTCTCGTTGGTTTCCAGTCGGCAAATAGCTTTTAGTTATTAGTTTATAGAGTGCTCAATCAGTTTGATCTCTGCAGCTGTATTCTCTGCCATAATAACGATGTAACACCGTGTGGAGCTGGATACTTGAAACATCCAGGCTTCATGTTACATTAGTTAAGCCTTATAATCAGAATAACTATCTGTATAGTGAGCAATGGAGTGGTGGTGGTGGTGGTGGGGGGGGGGGGGGCAGTGTTTAAACACGCTGTCGCAAGTCAGCTTAGTATTAAACGCTAACATGGCACTGGGTTTGGCTGTGTTAGCCATCTAATAGTTTTTTAACACATGGAACATTTGGAAGTCAGCTAGTGCAGGAACAATTGCTATTAGAGCAAGAATACTAATAGTCTGGCCTAATGGTCTCGTTAAGGTAATTGTAAGGGTAATGGCAATGTAAGTACCTTTTGTATTAAAACAGGGCCTTCCCTACAGCAGCATATTAATACATGTGAAGTCATGCAGAACTATTACCCTGGTGTCGGGATGTTAACCACCATCACATGCCCTAACCGTCCAGAGTTAAAAACATGAATAGTAACATATTTATACAGTAAGTTACCAACCAATGTTATTTCAAAGTGAAACTAGCATAGCCCAAAGAGACCACAGAGGGAGGCACAGTGGCTGTTAAATTTGTGGTGATTACCTGAATAAGTAAGTTAAGCAAAACATTGATATGTCAAAGCAAGTCTGTTTCGGTCCAGCTGTAAGCAGCTGTAGATGAAAAGTGAAGGGAGGTATCAAACTGTGACCACACGTCCGCCAACCCGCCAGAACCTTGAGACTCAGTAACACAGACTTAGACTAGCGCTAAACGAGTGTGTAAAATATGACCAAATAGAGGAAAAATTACAGGTGCTTTACTTTAATATTTCAACAGCATGTGGGAATGTTTAACACGGCACTGCTAATGTGGGCCCCGCCTGGCTCTTCTCGATAACAGGACTGCTGGAGCTGGAGCGGGAGGTCACTGGGTGGCTGAGAACATTTATGCCCATTAGTCAAATACCATTTGCGGGTTTGTTAAAACTTCAACAAGACTTAGAGCCGTGCTGTTCCGTGGGGTTTGTGAATCGCTCCCTGTTCTATATGAGCTTCGTTGTGTCACGGCTCTGGGGGCTGCACAGGTAATGAGGCAGGACTTGAAAACACATCTAGCCATGGATACTACCACCGTATAGCAGACGTACTGAATACTGACTGAACACCATTTCTGTTTCTGGGCTCCATCCACTTATACTGTATGGTTATGAATCAACCAAACTTGACTATTTCTGCATATTCAAATATACACCCAAGCAAGTCTCTCACGCAGAGGATATGTTGTGACCCTGTGGTTCTTTCAATGATTCACATATCAAAGTTGGGTAAAAAAATAAATAGATACCACTGATGAACTACCCTTCACCTGCTATAATTGACTCAAATAAGTTATCTAGCGGGTCCAAAGAAGTGATCTGGTCAAACCCCTATGGACCATCCCAAAAAATGTATCTGATCGTCCCAAGATGTGATCTGGGACGCAACCCCCGATGGTCCAAAAACGGAACCAGGAAGTCCAATAAAGTTATCTGAGAAAGAGTCCAAGTAAGTTAACTTCAGGTCCAAGGATGCAATTCTATCCTTGAAGGGGATCACATTCGCCTGGGATAAATATTGTGATCATGGCATATCCTCCAAAAAGCACCAAGCTACAATATCTTACGCATTCAAACCATCCAAGAAAAATCAATTGTTAGAATTTTGACAAGCCGATTGAGTCATATAAGTTTATAATTCAATGATTCTAGTAGTACTCAAATAAGACGTCCGAGATAAGTAGAAAAGGCATCCCATACAGGATACTCACACAGAATGAACTCCTGTAGTGCCTAACTTTCTTCTCAAATATTACACAGAGGTAACCTGCAGTCATTTTGTCTCTCTTTCACTAGCATAGGGAGTTGATTGGAGTGTTGCTTTTTGTTTGAAGAGTGTAAATCTGCCAGTTCTGAGGCTCTTTCATTCACCCTCTTTGCTCACCTGAGGGATGGTTCAAAGGGTGACTCTCTGACATGATGTGTGATCACTCTACCCTTTATCTGCCTCCCCACATTAGCACGTAAATAAGTCTGCACTTTGGGTTCGTACGAGCTGCAGCGTGCTCAGTGTAAACAGGAGTTTGCGCCGTTATCATTATTGGACAGATTTCTGACATTCTAACACCTCAGTTTCATTAGCATTCAAACGGGCTGTGTATTTGACACTGTTTATGTTCAGAGGATTTTGGGTATGCTAAGTTACCTAAGTAATGCACCTCAGTTGATATTACTAGAATGAGTTGTCATGGGTGTGCAGCTCTCTATAAAAGTACAATTGCTACAAATAATTCTCAATAAAATCTATAACAAACCAGTGTTCTTTGCAGAACTCCTGAGATTCTGAAATGAATATGTTTCTTTCGGGCCATATTACAGCTAATGCTATTTCTAACGAGTCTGTTTCAGTAGTGTGCGTGCCCAGGCCTGCGGTGGGGTGACTGCGAGGTCCTGAAGCGCCATTGTGATTCAAGCGGAGCTTATCACATGGGAGAGAACTGGCAGCCTCTTAGAAGGTATTATACGTGCTCTCGCTCTCTTTCCTTCTGTCTGACAGGAGTCCTTGGGATGAAAGGGAAAAAAGCACTGGAAAAAGAGACATCGTTTCCCTGCATGGAGATGCCTTTGTTTCTATTCTCTCCGTCCCAAGTCTCTCCAGGAATCCTCATTTCCGCCATTCACCCACCTATCCATAGATAAAAGATGGCTGAAGGGGGGGGGGGGATTTTCTCAATGGGGACAGCTTGTAACCAGTCTGCAGAAGGGGAGTTCCACAAAGCTCAAGAGTGAGGGGAGGTTGGAACCCAGCTTTCAGACCTCTTTGAATTTGCTCACACTGTATAGGGATGTTGGCTATAGAGGAATTTTCAAGGAGTCTAATCAGACAGTTAGCTGCAGACAGGTGCCTTGGCTGAGGCCTGATGAAAAGAAGAAACAAAATAAATCTGGATTGCTGCACTCATATGAAAACTGATAATGGAAGGGGATGATGATACCACAATGTCTATGAGTCCATTTCAATCCAGGACCCCCCTTTTTATCCCATTTGTTGGTTTGTTCAGGGCTCTACTAATTAAGCCTGTGTTCTTTTGGGGGGTGGCGCTTGGTTATGTCCTGGTTCAGAGAATGCCAGACTTGGCAGCTGGTGTTCCTAAAGCGGGTGCTTGGCATTAAGACGAGGGAGGGGAGAGTCCATGCCAGTCCCTGGGGAGTGGGAGGTGTTAACTTCTAATGGCTTTCTCCGCCACAGCCCTGACATCTGCAGGGCTCCCAGAAAAGAGAGAGAGAGGTTTTTGAAAAATTAATGGAGCTGAATGCATCTCACAGCGAAGAGAGGGCTGGATTAATCAGCACATTAAGGGCTAGAAATAATTATGGGAGCTGACAAGGTGCAGAGGTGCCAGTGCCAGCTCCTTTCAGGAATGCATTTTAAAAAGCAGTTTAAAAAGCCTTCAGATGTTGGCATTATCTTGCGTGACCAAATTAGGGGCAAATGAGAAAAGTTTATCTGGCATTTTGGAGTATTGGAAGAGCTTAGGCTTTCTAAATTATACAGTGTGTGTGTGTGTGTGTGTGTGTGTGTGTGTGTGTGTGTGTGTGTGTGTGTGTGTGTGTGTGTGTGTGTGTGTGTGTGTGTGTGTGTGTGTGTGCGTGTGTGCGTGTGTGCGTGTGTGCGTGTGTGCGTGCGTGCGCGGAGTGGGGGAAGGGATGTCGGCAAATTTTTGGGGGGATAAATCCTATTTCCCTGAAAGAAGAAAACATAGGTTTCAGTAGATTAAAAGTGGGTGGTTTGTTTTTCTCTGAGGGACGGTATAAAACTTAAAGGAGGATTAATTCAAATGGGTGCTTGAAACTATCATACTATTTGTACAAATGAAAAGTGGATGTCTTAACACCCGTAAAGAGCCAGACGGTAAACTGATTATAGTTGACCACCCATGAAAAGCATGAAGAGGGGAAAAAAGAAATGATTTAATAACCAGCATGTTTTTCTGCCTTTCAGGATTAATCTCCTATAATTTTTCTAGGAAAGTGATTGGGCATGCGTTCTGCCTATCACTGACACTCCTCATTTGTGTGATGATGGCTGTTTCCATCTAAACTGAATCAAGGTGATGTACACCATGTCCTTGATAAGACTTAGTGAAATATCAAACTTTAAGGTATTGGCATCATTTCTATATTATGTGTATATCCACATTATCAATCAATGTTTTTCAGTGTTGTGGTGTGAATAGGGTTGCACATTTTGGGGAATATTCAGAGATGGAAACTTATATGGTAATAAACAGAAATATATGGGAATTAACAGGAATATATGGGAATTAATGTTAATACCATTTAATGGTAGATGTTTTTTGCATTGGATATATTTACCATGTCATATGGAGAAAGAAACATAAACGTTTGATCATAAGTAGACATAATTGCAAATTATTAAATCCTTCCAAATAGAAGTAAAAAAACAATTTAGTTAAGAATTGAACTTTAACTAAATGAGTTGACTCTTCACATGGGATGATTTCACTGAACAACAATAGGGAATATTGAATGATCCCCAATGATCCATCGCATCTCCCAAAAACGTTTTCAACATACATCTGTAAAATGATAGTCTACAAACTAAAGCTTTGGTTGTCTTCCTCTCAGGCTTCCATGTCTTCTCCCTGGACCTCCTCAATGTCCATCTCTTGAACATCAAACTCTGAGGTCTCATCTTCACTGTCACTTTCCAACCTTGATGAGGATGGCTCATGTCCTGATGGCCACCAATTTTTCAACCCTTGTATTGGTCAGCCTGTTGTGTGCTTTGGTGTGTGTGTTTCCAAACAAGGACCAGTTGCGCTCTGAGGCTGCTGATGTTGGTGGGATTTGGAGGATGATGGAGGCAACAGGATTTGGAGGATGATGGAGGCAACAGGATTTGGAGGATGATGGAGGCAACAGGATTTGGAGGATGATGGAGGCAACAGGGGAAAGAGCCTCAGATCCACAAAGTCCCTTCCACCAGGTGGCTGATGAGATATGTTGGCACGAGTGGCACATTGCATCTCCATCCCAAAGCCCTTGCTGGGAAGTGTACTTGACCAGACTTCTAAGAACCTTGCCCTCATCCAGGCCAAGGTGGCGAGACACGGTAGTGATGACACCATGGGCCTTGTTGATCTCTGAACCGGACAGGATGCTCTTGCCAGCATACTTGGGGTCCAACATGTACGCTGGGGCGTGTATGGGCTTTAGACAGAAGTCTTCACGCTTTTTGATGTATTTCCGAACTGCAGTTTCCTCTGCTTAGAGCAACAGTGACGTGGGCAGGGCAGTACGGATTTATTCTCTTACATCTGCAAGCAGAGTCTGAACATCAGACAGGATGGCATTGTCTCCCTCAATCCGTTCAACGGCTACTGCTATAGGTTTCAGGAGTTTCAGGCTGCTTACCACTCTCTCCCAAAATACATCATCCAGGAGGATCCTCTTGATGGGGCTGTCCATATCTGCAGACTGTAATATGGCCATTTCTTGGAGAGACTCCTTCCCATCCAGGTGACTGTCAAACATGATGACAACACCACCCCAACGGGTGTTGCTGGACAGCTTCAATGTGGTGCTCTTATTCTTCTCACTTTGCTTGGTGAGGTAGATTGCTGCTATATCTTGATGACCCTTCACATATCTAACTATTTCCTTGGCTCTCTTGTAGAGTGTATCCATTGTTTTCAGTGCCATGATGTCCTTGAGGAGCAGATTCAATGCATGAGCAGCACAGCCAATGGGCGTGATGTGAGGGTAGGACTCTTCCACTTTAGACCAAGCAGCCTTCATGTTCGCAGCATTGTCTGTCACCAGTGAAATACCTTCTGTGGTCCAAGGTCATTGATGACTGACTTCAGCTCATCTGCAATGTAGAAACCGGTGTGTCTGTTGTCCCTTGTGTCTGTGCTCTTGTAGAATACCGGTTGAGGGGTGGAGATGATGTAGTTCATTATTCCTTTTCCATTAACATTTGACCACCCATCAGAGAGGATTGCAATACAGTCTGCTTTCTCTATGATTTGCTTGACCTTCACTTGAACTCTGTTGAACTATGCATCCAGCAAATGAGTAAATAAAGCATGTCTGGTTGGAGGGGTGTATGCTGGGCAAAGAACATTCAGAAATCTATTCCAATACACATTGCCTTTGAGCATCAGAGGTGAACCAGTTTCACACACAGCTCGAGCAAGACATTCATTTGCATTTCTCTGACTACGTTCCTCCATTGAGTCAAAAAAACTTCTGATTCCAGGAGGACCATGAGCTGTTGCTATCGATAAGGTGTTGGATTCATCATTTTCACCTCGAATAGTAGTAGAGGGACTTTTGTCAGAGGTTGCTTGTTGTGAGCGCTGAGGGAACTTTATGCACTTGGCCAGATGATTCTGCATCTTTGTTGCATTCTTCACATGTGATTTGGCACAGTATTTACAAATGTACACAGCTTGTCCTTCTACATTAGCTGCAGTGAAATGTCTCCACACATCAGATAGTGCCCGTGGCATTTTCCTGTAAAGATCAGAAAAAATGAGTAAAAAAACCCAAATACAATTCCATGTACAGATAAATAGTTAAGCAGTTAGATTAAACAACTCCTTTGTAAGATACATTTTTTTTTATGAAACATGTATGGTGAATTAACACTCCTCAGTTAGTAGGTTCAAGCAAGCTAAAACCCACATGGTAGCAAAAACTAGCTAGCAGAAATTGTTAACAAGTTAGAAATTATTTAAACACACTTTGCTGTAGGCTACTATTTACTAGTTAACAAAAAAGAATGTATGTCATATAAAATATATTCATCCCACCCAGTATTGTAATCAAAACTTACCAGAAAGCATGTAGTCCTTGGCTCAGACAGTGTAGTAGTGTGGGCGGCTCAGTAGCATCTCATTAGTGTGCAAGATCTTGAGAATCAGCTGTACATGTGATGGAAGAATGCACTGTGCATGCAGAGGGTTGCAATTCCATTTCATTGGGGATAGTTTAACCAAAATATGCCACAAGACCTAGAATTGCCTTATGTGTATCCCACAAAAAAGGTTCACTGTTATAAGCTAACTTTTTGGAAGAATTTAAGCAAAATGTTCAACATTTCCGGGCTTAACTTCCCATGGAAAATTTCTGTATAAATTCCGGAAATTTACCCGGAAAGTTTCCGACCCTTTGCAACCCTAGGTGTGAATCAGAAAATCAGTAGTATGATGTCGTTTTTAAGTGCATGAGACCTAAACAAACATTTGACCTTCATAAACCCGTTTCTTGCTGGATTGTTTGTTACAACTCAATTTCTCTCGAACTGATGAGAGAATGTATTCCCGTTACTCATAGAGAGATGTAAATACCTTTTCACCTCTATCATCAACAAAGCTATGAGAGGTCAATGATCTAACACTCACTACGTTTTGTCCTTTTTGAATGAACTGAAGAAATACAACTTGTACTGCATGCATTTAGAATACGCCTGAATTGATTACAGGTCATGATGTTTACATCTTTATAGCAATATGAAAACAATAGCTTTGAAGAGGGCCAGTGAAGGACATCAAAAGATTAATGCTTGTGTGGAATGCCAAACGTTTGACTGGACTTTTGAGTTTCAAAGGCACTGGATCAGATATGTAACTGTAAGGTTCTGTATTTATTTTCTTAGTCAACCTTGTGTTCTGTTTCGTTGTGTTCTTGAACGTAGCCCTGTTTCTTTGTGTTCTTGAACGTAGCCCTGTCTTTCATTTTTGTTCATTGATTTCACCTGTGTTAGTTAGTCACCTGGTCTCATCGGCTCCTTATTTAGTTCAGTTCATTCTGTTTGTGCCTTTGTGAGGTATTGTTTGTTTTGACTCTACCAAGCCTTTTCCTAGTTCATTTGTGAGAACCAGTTATAGCCTTCAGTCCAAGTTTTAATTCACCTGCCTGTTTGCCTACCTGTCTATGACCATTGCCTGCCTGTGACCCCCGATTCCTGCCTACTGCAAAGGCGAAATAAACACCTGCCGCGCTCTGCGTGTGAATCTACACCTTTTTCTCCCTGAGTATTCATTACAGTAACCTTGGATGGAGATCTCCATTATGGCTGTGATTCTATTTAAACACAACTGCTTGCCAGGTAATGTCAGCGTGCCTAAATGACCAATCTAGGCTACGCAGTAACAGTACAAGAGTCAAACTTTGGCCGCTGTACAAACTCTGAGAAGGAGCAATTCCATGATTCAATATTTCTAAGATAATCTTGTCATAAATAATTGCAGAAGGGGTTGGTTTTACCGGTAATTCTCACACATTATTGTCCGAAGTTTAATTCTTCTTTCTCTTACCATTCTACCCAATGTTTGTCCATGACCATATCATTTTACACACCATGAAATTGATTAAAATAGCATGATTTACGGATGTAATCACATATCGTAAATGTGATTTAACTAGTTCTACAGTTGTTCTATTGGAAAAGGTAATACTGAAAAGGTTCCTAAATTGAAAGAAATAAATGGGAACGAAACAAGCTTAATTGCCTTGAAATGAGAGAGACTCGTTGGCTGCGTTTAGACAGGCAGCCCAAATCTGATCCTTTTTCTAATAATTGTTCAGATATTTTCACATCAGATCTTTTTCAGAGCTGATCTGATTGGGCAAAATACCAATTAGTAAAGAAACATATCAGAATTGGGCTGCCTGTCTTAATGCAGCCATTTTATATGGTTTGGATGCTAGGAACTGAAAATAAATGATAGGGTAAAGCTAGCAAAATGTTTATTAGGAAATATAATTGATTTAGTGACATAGATTGTAGATAAGAATGAGTTCATATTGCATATGATAGAAATGATATACTGTACCTCTTTGAGAGGACCTAGATAGATTACCATTCAAAATGTATAACAAGACTAGAGTAGAATAGAATGCAGAATAGCCTATTTTGTCAAATGGGAGTACCCTACTCGTGTGTGTGTGTGTGTGTGTGTGTGTGTGTGTGTGTGTGTGTGTGTGTGTGTGTGTGTGTGTGTGTGTGTGTGTGTGTGTGTGTGTGTGTGTGTGTGTGTGTGTGTGTGTGTGTGTGTGTGTGTGTGTCTTTCCCCAATCATAGCCTGTGGGTGTAATACTTACATTTTCACATTTGCGAAATCGGACAGGATATACATTTTCTTACATTTACCTGGAATTCAAATTTCCCCAAATCCATGTGTGCATGATTGTATTTCTCAGACCTCATCTTAGCCCTGCTGCTTGAGGGTCTTGGTTGGGTCAGAGCTTTATTCTACATTACAGAGACTAAACTAGTCTGATTACGATTCTTTTTGTGCATTACAATGCTCATAGCAGTTATACTGATGAATATGTTCTTACCTGCAGTGCTGGTGGTTAGACTGTGAACATTGTTTTCAGAGGCCGCTGGCAAAGAAAGTGTTAAAAAACTTTAACACATGAAACACTAAATCATTTAACCCAATTCCCCCTTCATCAAACAACACCATTTCTAATTGAAGCAACTTCACAAAGGGGAGTTACAAACGAAATCTATTGCTACTCATTAAGGCCTGCCATACCTACTATGAGAACTCTGTCTGGGGGATATAGTGTACCTACCCCAACCCCTCAGCTCTCTACGCCTGGGGGACATTTAACCAGGGTTTGCTGTTTCAACACACCTCTACCTCCTCTGTAAAGATGGCTAATCAGATGAGAGTTTAAAAAATGCCGGTTATTTATAGACCCCTTAAGACATGTTTTTACTACCAACCACCTCCTCACACTCGCACGCATGCACGCACATGACCACACAGCAGTCAGTAAGTCGGTTACTGTTCTTGTATTACTCAGTTTAGGAGGAGGAGAGTACATGGAGCTCAGTTTTACTACTTCCCCTCCGGGTCATAGTCATTGTGATGACAACAGAACAGAAGAGAACAAATGGATCCAATTTACTATATTCACCACCTGGTGTGTTAGTCGCCAGGCTTTTAATGAACTCTGAAGCCATAGCAGTGATCCTTCTTATCCCTATTAAATGACTATTCGTCCCGTTATTACACATTCTTAGTCATTAGGTGATTGCAGCAAGGGGAGTATTGAGCAAGGAAGAAATAGCAATCTAGAATCTTTTTGTTGTTGTTGCAAGTGCACACAAATGATGCCGTTTAATAGAGTCGACATCCACTGAATGGACACTCAGTATAACTGGTGCTGTTCAGTAGGTTACAGAGCAGTAATTGGTTGAATATTACAACCTCATAATCCAATGAAGAGCCATGTAACCAACTTGAGAGCAGGTTGAACTGTTCACTCACATAGCGAGTCTTGTAACGATGCATTTCATTTTTGTGTTTGACATGCGACAGATCACTTGAAATGTTGCTTGGTTCCCAAAAGGGCGACAAAAAACAGTTGATTTGGCAATCAGTATAGGCTACTCAAAAGGATTGCAATATAATGTCTGACTAAAGTGACTATGTAGGACTGAGGTCAGGGGCCATGGACTGGCACCTCTGCTGGCATCCGCCACGCAGCACTGCATCTGGCATGGGTGGCTAGGGGTGCTGATGATAGGAGGGTGGTGAGGCAATTAACCAATCACAGTCTAATGAGGGAGAGCTGAGATAAAGACCCGCTCCTGGTATTTTTAATGAGGTAACTGCGGTAACCAGGAGGCTCAGGGATACAGGCCGCCATGACAACTCACAGCCGTTTAATGACACCCCTAATCCCTGCAGGGACGGCGCCACCGCCACCGCCACCGCCACACACAATTGGCTTCCCCTCCATGTGGCGAAATATCCCAGCAACACGTTTTTGATCGCACCCTGTGACACCAGTTAGCAGTCCCGCAGCGTCGGACAATAGGACCTAATACACTTTTGAAAAATGACACGTGTGAATCACGTAAAAGAAGTCTGGGGAGTGTTCTTTGGGGTGGTAATTTGGTCCGTTAAAATAACTGACCTCAATCAGACACTTCCAGATCATTCTTGTTACCATTGTCCTTCTTCAAAAGGTTACGAGCTGAGAACTTTGACTTGTTGTGGCAGGGGAGGTGTAGAAATTGTCTCGCCATCACCTACAGCCACCTACCGTGGTGAAAGCCCTGTGTTATTAGTGCATCACATGATACCTGGATTTTCTGAACAAAGATGATGTAATTGTAATGATAACAAAAAGAAGAGCAAGCCATGGCAGCCAATGACATATTTTTTGGTGGGTTTTCAGTGCATGTGGATGTACTGAGCTCCAAGCGCTAAGGATGCTGAGCTTTTGTAGTAGTAATGCACTTATTTATTCATCCAATAGAAAGTGTTTAGTGTCATTCAAATAAAACTATCCTTTATTCACTTTAATACACAAGCTTGTGTGGTTTAAAATCTATCTTAATTAACTTCAACCCAAAGCTAAACTGGTCTGTATAGTGAGTAGCTTGGAATAGGCTAGCGTTTTTGCAAATAGTGTTCAATTGAATTCTAAACTTTTTTCAAAGCTAATGCTTTACAAAACAGGTGGCAGACATTTTTTTTTGCATAGTCATTCGCAAAGTATTCAGACCCCTTCACTTTTTCCACATTTTGTTACGCTAGTTTATTCTAAAAATGGATTAAAATATTTTTTCCCCTCATCAATCTACAGTACACACAACACCCCATATTGACAAAGCAAAAACTGTTTTTTTGACATTTTTGCAAATATATCACATTTACATAAGTATTCAGACCCTTTACTCAGTACTTTGTATTTTGTTAGTTTTTGAAGCACCTTTGGCAGTGATTACAGTCTCGAGTCTTCTTGGGTATGACATTACAAGCTTGGCACACCTGTATTTGGGGAGTTTCTCCCATTCTTCTCTGCAAATTCTCTCAAGCTCTGTCAGGTTGGATGGGGAGCGTCCCTGCACAGCTATTTTCAGGTCTCTCCAGAGATGTTCGATTAGGTTCAAGTCCAGGCTCTGGCTGGAACACTCAAGGAGATTTAGAGACTGTCCTGAAGCCACTCCTACGTTGTCTTGAATGTGTGCTTAGGGTCTGTGTCCTGTTGGAAGATGAACCAGTATGAGTGCTCTGGAGCAGGTTTTCATCAAGTATCTCTCTCTACTTTGCTCCGTTCGTCTCCTAGACCCTGCCTCTGAAAAACATCCCCCACAGCATGATTCTGCCACCACCATGCTTCACCGTAGGGATAGTGCCAGGTATCCTCCAGACGTGACACTTGGCATTCAGGCCAAAGAATTCAATCTTGGTATCAGGTTTGAAGGTAAGACCCAGGTGCAGACAATGTCGAAGTAACAAAAGTTTATTAAATCGAACACGGGCAGGCAAAGGTACAGGACAGCAGGCAGGCTCAGGCTCAGGGCAGGCAGAGGTCAGTAATCCAGAGCAGTGGGGCAAAGGTACAGGATGGCAGGCAGGCTCAGGGTCAGGTCAGGCAGAGGTCGGTAATCCAGAGTAGTGGGGCAAAGGGACAGGACGGTAGACAGGCTCAGGGTCAGGGCAGGCAGAGGTCGGTCATATAGAGTTGTGGGGCAAAGGTACAGGACGGTAGGCAGGGTCAGCGCAGGCAGAAAGGTCAAAACCGGGGTAAACTAGGAAACAGACACTATAGACAGGACAGGAGCAAGGGAAACAACACTGGTAGGTCTGAATGAACAAAATGAACTGGCAACAGACAAACAGAGAACACAGGTATAAATACATACGGGATAATGGGGAAGGTGGGCGACACCTGGAGGGGGTGGAGACAATCACAAAAACAGGTGAAACAGATCAGGGTGTGACAGTCTGAGTCCTTTAAGTGCCTTTTGGCAAACTCCAAGTGGGCTGTCACGTGGCTTTTACTGAGGAGTGGCTTCCGTCTGGCCACTCTACCATAATGGCCTGATTGGCGGAGTGCTGCAGAGATGGTTGTCCTTCTGGATTGTTCTTCCATCTCCACAGAGGAACTCTGGAGCTCTGTCAGAGTGACCATCGGGTTCTTGGTCACCTCCCTGATCAAGGCCCTTCTCCCCCGATTGCTCCGTTTGGCCTTTTTTGCCAGCCCTAGGAAGAGTCTTGGTGGTTCCAAACTTCTTCCATTTAAGATTGATGGAAGCCATTGTCTTCTTGGGGACCTTCAATGCTGCAGACATTTTTGCCTTGACTCAATCCTGTTTTGGAGCTCTACGGACAATTCCTTTGACCTCATGGCTTGGTTTTTGCTCTGACATGCACTGTCAACTGTGGGGCCTTATATAGACAGGTGTGTGCCTTCCCAAATCATGTCCAATCAATTGAATTTACCACAAGTGGACTCTAATCAAGTTGTAGAAACATCTCAAGGACGATCAATGGAAACAAGATGCACCTGCGCTCAATTTCGATTCTCATATCAAAGGGTCTGAATACTTGCGTAAAAAAACTTTCTAAAAACCTGTTTTCACGTTGTTGTCATTATGGGGTGTTTTTTTTCTTCATTTAATCCAAAAAGTGAAGGGGTCTGAATACTTTCCGAATGCAGTGTATATGACATGACAGCTTTTGCAAAGTGGATTCAGTCCTGTATTTCTTCTCACATGTATCCTACAAGTGCCTCAAGCCTCATCTAACAATGCCAACATGCATGTGTTTTAGCGCAATCATCAAAGACAATGATTCCCAAACCCCTTTTTTGTTTAGTTCTCTTGTTTATATTCTAACAGTCCCTAATGAGAATGAGTGGGAGAACTTGGATGGCTTGAATTCTTGATCCTCTCCCCAGACTCAAACTCAACAGGCCTTGGTGTGCAGAAGAACATATGGAAAAGGATTTTCAAGTAGAAATTCAAAAACACGAGAATCAAAAAACCGCACATTCCATTCTTGAGTTTGGTGGTCTGAAGAAGAGAGAGTACTTGTCGCATCCCATTTGGCACCAAGCTATGCCTTTAGCAGGGAATCTCAACACAAATACATAGTCATAACGAGCGACACCTCGATATGCTTTAAATGATCGGTTTTAAATGATCATAGTTCAGCTGAGATCTATAGACCTACACAAGGAGGACTCAAAGCACAACCCTTTTCCAAATCAGTCAGCTTGCCTTTGTCTGGAAAATATGCACATATTCCTTGTCTGGATAATAATTTACAGATTTGTTCTCTCACAGAGAATTTTCATACTGAGATAAGTAACTACTTTAGTCTTAGCAAGACATCGGGGCTATACAGAACAAGTCTTTGTTCCTGCATATGCTCTTGTTTAGAAGTAGTTTCCTATACCTGAGATTCCAACATGTTCTATGGAAAGACCACTCTCTATTAGGGGTCAAGACTGATACCAAAGATAGCAAATAATTGAGAACAGACATATAGAAAGGGTTACTCGTATTTCCACATTATATGATTTTTTGGGCAATTTTTTTTCTTCAAGGTTCCAAGACCTCTCTGCAAACTGCTTCTACACTATACAGACAAACAGACAAATACCTCTTTCTCTCTCCCCTATCTCCCCTATCTCCCCCTCTCTCTCTCACACACACACACACACACACACACACACACACACACACACACACACACACACACACACACACACACACACACACACACACACACACACACACACACACACACACACACACACACACACACACACACACACACACACACACTTCTCCTTTCTCACTCTGAGCCTCTGATCCAGATGTGCTGTGCTCCCGGCGCAGTCTGAGCTGCCAGCTGAGGCGAGAGCGTTACCCTGGCGAGGAGAGACAAGGCGAGATGAAAGAGACAGAGAGAGAGAGAGAGGACGGATCCTTTTCTCCCTGACGTCTTTATTGGGAATCCAGACTAGGAGCTCGTCATGAGGCTAGGAGATCCAGCCTATTGAGGCCCTCGCTCCAGGAAGCTGACCCCAAAATGTGTTTATATCCTGTTTAACATCAGAGAGGGCCCCCTGCTCACTTACTGTGTCATTACTGACACATGCCTCATGCTCGTCCCTCTTCTAAAAGTAGGTGGAAAATGCAGTGAAAATCCCTCTGAGTTTATGCAGCTTATAACTAACTGTAAATTACTCTTTATGATATTGTAATGGTCAGTGGTAGAATGTCAGTGGTAGAAGGAGTGGGAGTTGAGTGTATTCACTGCAGGCCAACGTGTTTGTATCAGAGTGTTTTATGATTCCAGGTACGAGGGGTTTTATCATTCTTGCCTTATCAGCCCAGTGTAAGCCCATGATGATGGAACGGAGGAGTTTTTTAGTGAAGAGGCAGTCCAAGGAGGGCAAACCTCTAAGGGTGGCTCCTCATATGTCTATCCAAGAGGATTATGGGGATTTGATGTATATTCACCTATCTGAATGAAATAGAGGTCACCGGGAATCAAATACTGTGTATAAGGCAATGGGAAAGAAAAAATGCTGATTTTGGTATGCATTTGAGAATTGTGTTTAATAAAATGAATAAAGCCTTCGGAATAAAAAAAAATAATAGGCCATTTTTGCATTCCTAACACAAAGGCAATTTGTATTGTATTCAAATAGAGATTGAACAAGTCAAGAGACAGGGCCATGTTCACCCACTCATCACATTCTGAATCCCTGTAGGCTTCATGCTGTGGCAGTGAGAAGTGCATATGATGAACCGCCAATGAAAACAGAAATAGGTTGAAGCTCTTGCTCTCTGATGCCCCATCACTCTTGACAAATGGACCATGGACCACTCGCAAAAAGCTCTCTTTGAGTGAGTTGTAACTTTCGGCAGCCCCTCGCAGGTGTGGGTGATCTTTCATCCCCCCCCCCCCCCCCCCCCCTCCCTCTTTCTTTTCCTCCCTCCTCCACCTCACCCTACTATCTCTGGCATACATCAAAAGCGAACGTGCCGCCCCAGGTTCAGATTAACTCCACTCTGACAGACCAAAGGGCCTCCCCTCCTCCTGCCCCTTTTCACCTCAACTCACGCATCTCCTACAACAGGGGAAATTAGGGCTAGTTTAGCAGATCTTACAGCACGACTAAACACCGCCCCAGATCGCTGACTGATTGCCTGGCTGGCTCAATCCATTGTCCCCCTCCTTCACTTATCTTTGCCTCTGGCCAAAAGCAGCTTCTCTAGGCCTGCTCCTAACCTCTACCATATTCTCTCTCTCTCTCTCTCCTTCTCTCTGTCAATCTCTCTCACCAACACACACATACGCCCCCTCTTTTTCCACCCTCTCTCTCCAACTGGTCCAGAGAAAATATATAACGCAGTTTATTGTTGAGTTAACAGGCTCTACAGGGTGAATAGATAGCATCAGCTCAGAGACTTGCCATGACACCGTGTTTGCTTTGTGGTTTCCAAAGCGACAGACTCAGTTAATGTTTACTTTAATTGTGAATTAAAAGAGACCTCATGCTCTGTTTATCACAAACTGTTAGCTATTGGAAAATTTCTTTGTGGGTTAGTTTTTAGCTGTTACAAATTTACCAGGACAGTTTTTGCTCTGTGTCCCCAAGTGGGCCTGATCCCCCCCCCCCCCCCCCCCCCATGATTTCAATATGTGCATTTAAATATCCAGTGAACATACATTTTGTTCATTTTTGATATTCAGGGAGATCGTTTGAAAGTGTGTTACTCTCAATTACTATAGGAAAGCTCACGATTGTTTAGTGTGGATTAATTGCTTAAGGAGAGAGTTCCGTTATAGAATTAAAACTCATCTCTTAAGACGTCTGTTCAATTTGAACGCCGTTTCTAATTATTACTGTCGGGGCAATTACAGATGTTCAACCTTTACCAAACGGTTTAAACCCCTTTTGCTTGGGTGAGACCTATCATTCGTCTCTCTTGTCAGCTTCCTGTTTTGCTGAGTGACTCCCCTGACCTGGCAAGCCTTCTGCTCCCAAAAGCACTTTCCCTTTCCCCATTCTGAGTGAGGTTGGGAGGGTTTGGGGTTGGGCTAACTCAATCTGACCCATTGCTCAGGTCAGTGAGCTGCTCACTGGGTCTATCCAAACACAGAGGTTTGTTTTGCTAAATCTGTGGAAAGAAGAAGTACCCTCTTAAATCAATGCTTTGCTTACTGCGCCGCACATGCAAGGCGAAGGCTGGCACAACACTAGCCAGCTCCTGCAAGCATTCCTCTCGCCATGGAGGAAAAAAGGTTAGGATACGCAGGATACGCAATCGGGACAAATCTATCGCATGGGTATACACAGTGTATTGATGTATATTCATTTCCATATAATTGTTTTATGTATACCATGTCACGTTACATTTTTTTTATATTTTTTATATATGGCTACGTGCCTCAGCACTTACAGTACATTAACAGGAATTCAATGGCCCTGTACAAGTTCATTAATGCGTTTGTATGTATTTATTCAAATCCGTAACCATTTTCATAGCTACAGCGGGAGGAGATTCGATGGCACACTGCAGTGGGTTGTGAGCCCACGGTTGCCAGATGTTGAGTTATTTCAGGTTTGAGATGGCAGAGTGTATCTCTGCTGTTCAGTTGTCACTCGATCTGAAGAGGAATGTAGAAATAACGCCGATGTATTGTTCCTGTTCGAGTGAGTGTTTGTAATGGCAAGAGGAGAAATGATTTCATTACCTGGAGGAGGCATTTAAAACAGCTTTGAAGTAGTTGTGAGACTTTCTGCGACCTAAATTGCCTTGTTACGTAAAGGCCAGATGCGTTTCAGATTGCAAAGGTGAATTGTCATTTAGATTGAATTTTTATGGCCGGCCGAAGGCACTTTTGTGAAATGAACATAGTCTAGAGACAGGTACTTTGCGTCCACTGAGACAGTGTAATGTATTGCCCTTTTACCAGACATTGGAATGGAATTCAAATGGACTGTTTTCTCCTGTATCTCAAGCACATGTTTTGGGGTATTTTACCTTCCAACCTGCATAAATGCCCTCAATTAAATGTTAACCTAAATAATGACATTAACAGTTGTATGAAGGCTTCTGATTAACAACTGGTCGCTGGTTAAAGGGCTCTGGTTGTGACAGTAAACAAAGGCTTTAATTCTAGATAATGGTTTACTCCGTGCCTTGCTCAGGGAGATGCAATGGCCAGTCTCAGTTGCTTAATTATCATCCTAATTTGTATTAGTGCTGGCTATCCTCTCAGGGATAATTATGTATCTAGTGTGTAGGAGAGCTTAATGAGGTTAAACCTTAGTCTTTAAATAAAATAAGGGTTCAGCAGCCTCACTCTGGGGAAAAAACTTCCACTCCAGTTTTGTTTCTAATATTCCTTGTCTTCTAGATGTTTACGGGGCTTTTAAAGTGGTGCGAGGCTTCTCCGCGAGTCCGTTTTGAACATCGCGCACAGGAGCACTAGCTACCTGAAGGCCACACGTTAAGGGCAGAAGGCCACAGGGTTGTGTTGAGCCTCTTAAAGATGACACTTCTTTTGCTAGTGGCATTTCAGAGTGCACTGGCCCTACACCTGATAAGAATCAAAGAATGGTCTTATCAGATCCATGTCGTCCTCCTATATTCACTGTGCCAATGCTTCCCCTCCTCCTGTGACATTTCCAAGGAACACAGACCACTTAGCTATGTGCAACAAAAGTCAAAGTACGGTGAAACTAATCCTGTTTGGTAGATGTTGATAGCACTGATAAGGGCTCTGGCCTGGGTCTCGATATCTGGATTTTTCACGCGTTTTATCATAAAAATGCAATATCTCTCTCTCTCTCTTTCTCTATCCTGTTGTATGTAAACGATACCTAACCTGTAACATACTACTCGTTCATTTCCCCTTGTGATCGAACATAGTAGGGCTACATGGCTCAAAATCCTCCATCTATTAACTAAACCCCAACCACCTGGGTGCTTGGTTGCTCGGCACCTAAGTTGTTTTTACTGAGGGTAAGGAAGGAAAACCATCTCATCTGTGACTGGGGGGATTTATTAGTGAGAAAAAGATAATTGCTACCCATAGGCCACAGAGGGCTGATTTACAACTGCTAATATTTAGGATTTCTTCAGCTTCTTTATCTCCAACCCTGCCTGTGGCGCTGAGGAGAGAGGGGTCACGGTGGACGATGAGGGATGGGCTCGGCAAACTCTCCACTCGAAGCAATTTGGCTGAGACGAATGTGTGAGGAAGCAACTAGCTTCCTCACAGCAACAGTGTAGGTCAGTCCAGAGCTGACAAGCACATGCTGTTCTTAGCCAGCGCTGCGCACAACCTGTCTCGATCTATGCCTCTCTGTTTTGGAAGGAGATACTCCATCTTCTCCACACCAGTTTCCCTTGCAGAGTAGAAGACTACTAGAGTAGGCGGACACCAATGTTACAAGGCTCTTAACATGATGTGATATGCAGGTTAGTGTTTTTCATCCTTGTTCTGGAGGCAGCTCTACAGAGTGGTCACGAGCTGGCACAGCCACAAAGTCATACAATTGGGTTTTAAACCTGAAACTAACCTTAACCCTAACCTTAACCATGCTGCTAACCCTAATGCCTAACCCTTACCATAAATTAAGACCAAAAAGCACATTTTTGTTTTCATTCATTTTTACAACATAGCCAATTTTGACTTTGCAGCTGGCCTACCTAACCGTTAAATTGCTCAGTTCTGCCTCCAGGACAAGAGTCATGATAATAAACGTCAATCTGCATGTGATATCAAGAATAAATATTGGGTCATACAACATGTACAGTGGACTTCACGCAACATTCAAAGCCTGAGCTCTACCCAGACTCACCCTAGCCATCTCTACATTAGCACATTACCCCGTTCTCATTGGCCTGGTTCTTTACCTGCGAAACAGGTTTGAGAGTTTTTAGTGACCACATGACATTTTCCCCCGTCACAGTAGATTATAAGAGTAGCTAGACAGCAGGTGTGCGTATGCTTGTAAGTGTGTGTGTTTGTTTAAACGTTTCTGTTTGTCCTCATCCAAGTCAATACTATGTTGGTAATGTTGATTATACACTGAACAAAAATATAAGCACAACATGTAAGGTGTTGGTCCCATGTTTCATGAGCTGAAATAAAAGATCCCAGAAATTTGCCAGATGCACAAGAAGCTTATTTCTCCAAAATGTTGTGCACAAATTTGTTTTCATCCCTGTTATTGAGCATTTCTCCTTTGCCAAAATAATCCATCCACCTGACAGGTGTGGCATATCAAGAAGCTAATTAAACAGCATGATCATTACACAGGTGCACCTTGTGCTGGGAACAATAAAAGGCCACTCTAAAATGTGCAGTTTTGTCACACAACACAATTCCACAGCTGTCTCAAGTTTTGAGGGAGCGTGCAATTGGCATGCTGACTGCAGGAAGGTCCACCAGAGCTGTTACCAGAGAATTGAATGTTCATTTCTCGACCATAAGCAACCTCTAATGTCATTTTAGATCATTTGGCAGTACTTCCAACCGGCCTCACAACCACAGACCACGTGTAACCACGCCAGCCCAGGACTTCCACATCCGGCTTCTTCACCTGCGGGATTGTCTGACACCAGCCACCCAGACAGCTGATGAAACTGTGGGTTGGCACAACTGAAGAATTTCTGCACAAACTGTCAGAAACCCTCTCAGGGAAGCTCATCTGCGTGCTCGTAGTCCTCACCAGGGTCTTGACCTGACTGCAGTTCGGCATCGTATCCGACTTCAGTGGGCAAATGCTCACCTTCGATGGCTACTGGCACGCTGCAGAAGTCTGCTCTTCACGGATAAATCAGCAGCCTGATCAAGTCTATGCGAAGGAGATGTGTTGCGCTGCATGTGGCAAATGGTGGTCATATCAGATACTGACTGGTTTTCTGATCCACGCCCCTACCTTTTTTTAAAGGTTTCTGTGACCAGCATATGCATTTTCAGTCATATGAAATCCATAGATTAGGGCCTAATGAATTTATTTCAATTGACTAATTTCCTTATAATGAACTGTAACTCAATAAACTCTTTGAAATTGTTGAAATTGTATGTTGTGTTCATATTTCTGTTCCGTGTAGTACCTGAACAAAGGTACATCATTTTTGGGGGAGGGGAGCATGGTTGGAGGCGAAACAGGAAATGAAACGCCTTGGCCTGTCTGTCCATGCTGATCCTGTAGCTGACCGGGAGGCATGAGGGCTTCAGTGAGCGCGCTCAGCTGTGAGGTCATGGGTTCAAAACCCAGGTGTTGTGCATTGCAGCAGGACACTTCCAGTCTAAACAGTGAAAATTATTTTGTGGAATGCAAAGGCAAACCCAGGATTAATGAGGCCTGGCCTAATAATAGGCACCTTTTTTTTTTTACTGTATCTGTGAGAGACATCAATTTGGCCACCCTATGTAAATAGAGGTAATATGTCCCCATCTATCTCCTGTGTGGTCATTTAGGCTGTTATATTGGTGTCCTCAAAGGTAATACAATTGGTCAGAGAAGTCCTGTAGAACCGTATATGGCAGTCAACTGCCCTCAGGCCATAAATAGCTTGAGCCGTTTGTCCTGGTTTGAAAGACAGAATCAAGGTTGACATAACATGCATATGTACAGTAGACATGTATAACGTAATACAGTACAATAAAGAAGCTTAAGAAAATGCTTTGAGCCATGTCTGCAATCAAATATCGTAATTTTGAAAATAATCATCAATGTAGGTCTTATGAGAAGTATTATTTGATTTCCAAAATGAAGATATGTGAGAGAAATTAAATACTGATAGTAAAATAAATGTGTGTTCCCTGGAACTCACCAGCCTTCCTTTTTGATGCCATTTCCATTGATTCATTTTTTCTTTCACTCTCAGAGATGTCACTTTGTCAGAAAATGTATTCCTCCTGCATATCCCAGCTTTTAATAATAATAATTTTTCTGCCAGTGCCGAACCTTATGGAGGGATAATCTGAGATAAATATGGTTAATTGAGGCCAGGTGAACTTTCTTTATCAGCACCACAGTCGACCAATCTGAAGTAAACGTGATCATTAGAATAGAGCCGTGTTCCCTGTAAGAATACTGAGTTGCCTGTCTTTCTGCTGTTCGCAGGGTTCCACCCATTGTCTACCAATCTTATAATAGGATATCACAACACATGCATGTGTGAAACACCTTTTACATCATTCTTTATGAAGAGTTTAAATACATTGGTTATCTCGGTAAGCATCTTCGTATTAATTATTCACACACAGAAAGAAAAATGGCTGAAAAGTTCTGGATGATAATGCAGATGCTTAGGATTCAGTTCAGATTCAGTTCTAACACAATAGTGATTTAAGAAAATCCAAGGATTCCTATTCCATTACTACAGCATCCATATTAGGAAGTCATCAGCTGACTTCCTAGTAAGGATTCCATACATAACAACCTTTCTCAGATGCCAAAAAGTACTACTAATAAGATCAACGCTTCGATGAAACACTAGAAATTAGGCAAATGGAAAACTTGCCGAAACAGTAAATCTCTCCTTTGACTCAGAGAGTATTTACACTACAATACATTTACGAGAGTTTAGAGAGAGAAAAATACTGCCGTATACTCATATTGCAGTACAGTGAAGCTGCAAATTTCTCACGTCTTCCATCCCTGTAGGAAGCGTACGAGACAGCCACTAGAATTACCCCCCTCCGAGCAGTAGCCCTTTCCTGCAGTCAACTGACCTAGTGGCCTCATGGGTAGAATGTTATTCATATTTTTCATAATTAATAAACATTAAACTAATTTAAACGCCTAAAATCCGGTGTTTCTATGTCAAACGGTTTTGTTTCATTTCAGTCTTCTGTGATGTATATAAATTGTAATGTTGGGATCCAAACTCCAAATTGAATACATTTCAACTTTATATCTGACATGGTACAAGTGTCTTCTTTTTTTAAGCTCATAACCATGTGTGTGACGTGTATACTTTTGTTTCAAAGTAGATTTGTTTCAGACTACCAAGAAACACCCTGATTTAGCCCCCTACAGTAAAAGGCTGAACAAAAAATCTCAATAGCAAAGCAATGTATTTTCTTTATATTTGAGACTTGTTTTATGGAGTTTTTACCTGAAATTGCAGTAATAGCCTATTACATTCTGAAATTGTCACAGTAGCGTAAAAAAAAATCTAAGATCGCTGGTTATTTGAAGGCAACAGCAAGCACGATCAATTTTCCAATCAATTAACAACATTTTCAGTCACAATAAACTTTTTGCTCATGTAATGATTTACCTGATATTGGTAAAATAAAGTCTGGTTTGTTCTAATATAACAATTTGCTTTTATGTAATGTAATGTAAACACTATCTAGCTATGGTTTAGCTAACATTAGCCAATGTTAGCATTCCGCTAACTAGTAGGCAATAGGGCCTCATCTATGATGTGAGGAGGATGCAGAAATAATTTTGTTTAGCTTGATACCTAGCTCAAATATAAAATACACTGTATGAAAATGTTACTGTACTTTTATATTTGTATGAGAAAAACGACACTGGACTATGTGCAAATTGGAAACCGCATATCCTGAGGGCACATTTATTGTAGCTGGGGACTTTAATAAAGGAAATCTGAGGAAAACGCTACCAAAATTCTATGAACACATCTCCTGTGCATCACTTGCATCACAGACTCTGGATCATTGCTACTCTCCCTTCGAGGACGGCTACAAGGCCCTCTGCCCGGCCTCACTTCGGCAAATCAGATCATGCCTCCATTCTGCTCCTCTCCACCTGAAAGCAGGAAGCACCCATGGTAAGGACTGTTCAATGTTGGTCTGACCAATCGGAATGTATGCTTCAAGATTGTTTTGATCACGCGGACTGGGAAATGTTCCGGGTTGACTGAGAATAGTATCGACATACGGAAAAAGTTTGTGAACCCTTTAGAATTACCTGGATTTCTGCATAAATTGGTCATACAATTTTATCTGATCTTCATCTAAGTCACAACAATAGACAAACCTGATGAAGATCAGATCAAATTTTATGTAAAATTCATGCAGAAATCCAGGTTGTTACAAAGGGTTCACATACTTTTTCTTGCCACTGTATACACTGAGTCAGTGACTGGGTTAATCAGGAAGTGCATAGCGGATTTTGTTCCCACTTGTGATGATTAGAACTCCGTTGATAGATGGCAGAATTTGAGTAAAACTGAAAGAGCGAACGACCGCATTTAACCAAGGCAAGGTGACTGGGAACATGAACGTGTACAAACAGAGCAGCTATGACCTCCGTAAGGCATTCAAAGAGGCAAAACGACAGTACAGGGACAAAGTAGAGTCACAATTCAACGGCTCAGACATGAGACGTATGTGGCAGAGACTCCAGACAATAATGTATTATAAAGGGAAAGCCAGCCACGTCGCGGACACTGATGCCTTGCTCCCAGAGAAGCTAAACACCTTTGCCCGCTTCGAGGAAAACAAAATCGACCCACTGACGCGGGCCCCCACCTCTCACGAGGACTGTGTGCTTTTGTTCTCTGTGGCCAACGTGAGTAAGTCAATTAAGCATGTTAACCCTCGCAGGGTTGCCAATCCGGGCCCTCAGAGCATATTCAATCTCTCCATATCCCAGTCTGTTGTCTCCACTTCTTCAAGATGTCCACCATTGTTCCTGTACCCAAGAAAGTGAAGGTAACTGAACTAAATGACTATCGCCCGTAGCACTCACTTCTGTCGTCATGAAGTGCTTTGAGAGATTAGTTAGGGACCATATCACCTCCACCTTACCCAACACCCTAGACCCACTACAATTTCATAACGCCCCGACAGATCCATGGACGACACTATCGCCATTGCACTGCACACTGCCCTATCCCACCTGGACAAGCGAAATACTTACGTAAGAATACTGTTCATCGACTACAGCTCAGTCTTCAACACCATAGCGCCCTCCAAGCTCATCATTAAGCTCAGGGACCTGGGCTTAATGATGTAAGTGTACAGTGCAACTTTACTGTAAATGTGCCCATGAAAAGTGTGTGCGCCTCCACCACACATTTTCTGGGGGCATATGTACAGTAGTGCTGCATGGTATACTGAAATTTCAGTAGTATCACAATACAATCATTTGCACATGAGATGCTCACACACAAGGATGCACGTTTTAGACAGAACACAGGGTGCAGTCACTGAAACCTGCTGCAACCTTGCTGAACCTGATAAAGAAGAGCTACAAAAAATCTCATGTTGAAAATGTTGTCAAATTGTAGTATTGCTTTACTACCAACGTCTCAGTATACCGTACAACCCTACTGTAAATGTGCCCTGAAAGTGTATGTGCCTCTGCCACAAACTTTTCAGGGGCACGTGTTTTTACCGGTACTATCGAATGTAACAAGGTACTGTTCTCCTGCAACAAGGAAAACATGTTTGTCCGCTTATCTTAGTTGGAAGGGAAGTAGCTCCCCCTTTCTCTTCATCTCTGTGACCTTTACCTGAATATCACCCACCATCTTTTCTGTGCATAATATTACCAGATCTGTGAGTTGTTTACAGAAAGGCAACAACCTGTCTGTCTGCTATGGACAGCACAGCAATGGGACCGACTGCGGCCACTGCGTTCATGGTCACACCCACCTTTTGGAATGCAACGGCCATATTGTAACTCTTCTTCGTCAGGTTCGGCAGCCGCTGGTATCTGGTGACAATGTTTTTGATGTTGCCTGCTGAAGAAATAGAAAAGCAGAATAGAAGGGCAATGTACACTGTCCATGTCATCACCACTCTACTAAAATGTTTCAATATGTGCGACTCCTCCTCGCATGCAAAAGCAATCCAGACGGCTCATCGTGTTTGGTGGATTATCCTGCATTCATGGCATGTTGGGTTGCTGAATGTTGGCGTATCGTCAATGGGATATTGTGCTAGAGACCTGAAGATTTTTGTTTTGTTGGTATTTTATGTACTGACAGAATAAAAAAAGTAAAAAATGCTAATGCATATTTGTGGAGAATCCATAAACCATACATCATATATGCAATTAAACAGACGTCTTAATTTGAAATAATGTTGCCTACCTTCTTTTTCATCATCTTGCCCAGTAGCTGTTTCAGAAATGCCTCAAGGTCTTCCACTCGAGCCTGGAGGATCTCTGCTTTATTCTTCCATTGAACCAACTCCTGGTTCATCGGCTTCATTCTTTTCACTTGAACTGGAACATGAAAGAACAAACACTGAACAAAAATATAAATGCGACATGTAAAGTGTTGGTCCCATGTTTCATGAGCTGAAATAAAAGATCCCAGAAATGTTTGATGCGCCCATAAAGATAATTTCTTTCAGATTTTGTGCACAAATTTGCTTACATCTTATGGACGATTTCTCCTTTGCCATGTTATTCCATCCACCTGGCAGATGTGGCATATCAAGAACAGCATGATCATTACACAGGTGCACCTTGTGCTGGGGACAATAAAAGTCCACTCTAAAATGTGAAGTTGTGTCACACAACACAATTCCACATTTGTCTCAAGTTTTGAGGGAACGTGGAATTGACATGCTGACTCCAGGAATGTCCACCAGAGCTGTTTCCAGAGAAAAGAATGTTCATTTTTCGACCATAAACCGCCTCCAACGTTGTTTATTAAGAGAATTTGGCAGTACGTACAACCGGCCTCATAACTGCAGACCAAGTGTATGGCGTCATGTGGGCGAGCGGTTTGCTGATGTCAACGTTGTGAACAGAGTGCCCCGTGGTGGCGGTGGGGTTATGGTATGGGCAGGCATAAGCTACGGACAACAAACACAATTGCATTTTCTAAATGGTCATTTGAATGCACAGAGATACTGTGACGAGATCCTGAGGCCCATTGTCATGCCATTCATCCACTGCAATCACCTCATGCTTCATCATGATAATGCACAACCCCATGTCGCAAGGATCGGTACATAATTCCTGGATGCTGAAAATGTCCCAGTTTTTCCATGGCCTGCATACTCACCAGACATGTCACCCGTTGAGCATGTTTGGGATGCTGTGGATCGACATGTACAACAGCGTGTTCCAGTTCCCACCAATATCCAGCAACTAGCCATTGAAGATGAGTGGGAAAACATTCCAAAGGCCACAATCAACAGTCCCTACCAGATGTGTCATGTTGCATGAAACAAATAGTGGTCACACCAGATACTGACTGGTTTTCTGATACACGCCACTACCTTTTTTCCAAGGTATCTGGAACAACAGATGCAAATCTGTATTCCCAGTCATGTGAAATCCATAGATTAGGGCCTAATGAATTTATTTAAATGAACTGATTTCCTTAAAGGAACTGTAACAGTCAATTCTTTGAAATTGTTGCATGTTGCGTTTATATTTTTGTTCAGTCTAGTTAGGGGAAAAATATAGAAGGGGAAAGTTCATAATGGCAGACATTATAGATTCAAGTGGCATATTTGTTCCAGTCAGTCTTTGTTTTTTTATTTACATTTTATTAACTTTAGCACAACCAAAGGGGCAATGAGTGCCAAATTTGGTCATGCTAACCTGCTAGCCATATCTATGACTAAAAAGAGAAGGTGTTTTACAATCTGAACTCTTGAAAATATATAAAGAATTCAGATAGGCTACCAACCAGACAAAATATACAACATTTTAACAATGTTTTTTTCTGAGAGATTGACCACAATGGAGATGAAAACAAGAAACTTAGCTAAAAACAACAAAAGTGTTTCTGACCCCTAACAAGACAGAATCTATACATGGGTATTGCTGGGTAGCTAGCTGAGATGCAGCTAGCTGTAATCCCACAGCAAGGCCTGTCATTAAAACTGGCCTTTCACTAAAAAAGGAAAGGAAGCTAGAAAAGGAGGAAAGGAAAGGGAGCTCAGAAGATACATTTTTTCAGATTTCAAGATAATTTCATGTATTCTACACATTTTGTCATGGGGAAGAGAGGATTTTGATATTTTAAGCTTAATTGTAGCTAGATTAATAGTACTATATTGTATTGTTTTACACCCTCTAAACTTTTTCCATAGATCCCTTGTTAAAAATGTCTTTAATCTGTCTGCAATGTTATGGACATTGGTCACATCCATAAAATTGGAGTACGCCAATTCTACTCAAACAGTGCGCCAATTCCATTCAAAACACAATACATTTTTCCAACCTGGCCCGATTATAATGGATTGTTTATAATGGATTGTTTGGTTAAAATACTAATTTACATGATTTATGTCAAACAGAATAAAAACTTTACATTTAGATTGAAAAACTGGCTTCAGAAGAAACGTCTGCTGAAAGGAAAAATGAAAAGCAAGAAATGTGAACGGAAGATGAAGATGGTGTTTTAACAGTGCACAGACAACTTAATCTGGTAAATCACTGTTAGCTAGTGTTAGTGGTAGCCTATGAATCAACTGGAAGCAAATGTTTTTTAGATCCTTTAAAAAAATATAGATGTTTAATTCAAATATGTATTAATGCAGTAGCGGCTGTTCCTTTACTGAGTAGTTTATAATTCTCATTCCTATGTTGTTACAGCCTACTTGGGCCAGGGTTGCCAGGTCAGGAGACAAACCCACATTTTTGGGTGTAGAATTATTAGGTTTGACACATCCTTGGAAACGTCTGATCATTTTATCATGAGATCAGCATGGGTTTCTGATGAGCGAGCTTTTAGCCTATATAATGAGGCTAGAACTAGAAGCGTAGTGGTCTGTCATGGTAGAACCATCATTATTTTTAGCCGACCGGAAACCGGCAAACAAGCTGATATGTGAATAGGCCATCGCGGATCAGATCGGGCCCGAGAGGTGTGTTGCTGAGTAAATGAGCTGTGAGCTTTGAATGTCTTTGGTAATAGTGACATCAAAGGCTCCTACCGTGACGGAGCTCTCCGTGGTTCTGCAGTAGCCGTGCCGCCTCCCACCTCTGCCAAAGCCTACTGCGTAACTGGAATACGTGGCTCTGACCGAGGCCATTGACCACTGTTTCTATATGGATCTCTACTGCATATAGGCGACACCACTATGTGTAATCACACTAAATGGTAGAAAGTGGGTCTTTAACCCCTCTGTAGGCCTACGCTATGTTTCCTATTTATTTAAACTGGGAATGGCTTCACATTTCTGACTTTTGAATATGGATACAGCAAAAGAGGACCTGGCAACCCTGTTTAGTTATGTAATAGAATGTTTGTTGTTTGATGATGTGTTTCATAAACAACTGATTTGATTCCCAGGGAATGCTGCCGAACACCATGCAGACGATTGAGGAGGAGCGTGAGGACTGGGTACATTTTCTACCCGTCCCACTCCAGCCTGTTCCCGTGGAGGCAATACATACAAAGGGAGGCTAGCCTCTGCGTTTTTTATTTGGTTATATAGCGGAAAGTGAAGGTAAAAAACAGCTGCAGCTACACTTCCTTGCAGCCACAGTGCACTTTATCACAATCAGCCCCATAATCCAGAGATGAGTACTGCGTTATGAATAACGATGGCAAATGAGAGGTAAATGTTTGTAAAGAAAATGAAAAATAAATATCTTTGTAATTTCATTAGACAATAATGCATGTTATAAATGATTTATTATAAACTGGGTGATTCAAGCCCTGAATGCAGATTGGCTGACAGCTGTGGTATATCAGACTGTATACCACAGGTATGAAAAAACATTTATTTTTACTGCTCTTATTACGTTGCTAACCAGTTTATAATAGCAATAAGGCACCTCTGGGGTTTGTGGTATATGGCCAATATACCACGGCTAAGGGCTGTATCCAGGCACTCCGCGTTGCGTCATGCATAAGAACAGCCGTTAGCCATGGTATATTGGCCATATACAGTGGGGCAAAAAAGTATTTAGTCAGCCACCAATTGTGCAAGTTCTCCCACTTAAAAAGATGAGAGGCTTGTAATCTTCATCATAGGTACACTTCAACTATGACAGACAAAATGAGAAAAGAAAATCCAGAAAATCACATTGTAGGATTTTTTATGAATTTATTTGCAAATTATGGTGGAAAATAAGTATTTGGTCAATAACAAAAGTTTATCTCAATACTTTGTTATATACCCTTTGTTGGCAATGACAGAGGTCAAACGTTTTCTGTAAGTCTTCACAAGGTTTTCACACACTGTTGCTGGTATTTTGGCCCATTCCTCCATGCAGATCTCCTCTAGAGCAGTGATGTTTTGGGGCTGTTGCTGGGCAACACGGACTTTCAACTCCCTCCAAAGATTTTCTATGGGGTTGAGATCTGGAGACTGGCTAGGCCACTCCAGGATCTTGAAATGCTTCTTACGAAGCCACTCCTTCGTTGCCCGGGCGGTGTGTTTGGGATCATTGTCATGCTGAAAGACCCAGCCACGTTTCATCTTCAATGCCCTTGCTGATGGAAGAAGGTTTTCACTCAAAATCTCACGATACATGGCCCCATTCATTCTTTCCTTTACACGGATCAGTCGTCCTGGTCCCTTTGCAGAAAAACAGCCCCAAAGCATGATGTTTCCACCCCCATGCTTCACAGTAGGTATGGTGTTCTTTGGATGCAACTCAGCATTCTTTGTCCTCCAAACACGACGAGTTGAGTTTTTACCAAAAAGTTCTATTTTGGTTTCATCTGACCATATGACATTCTCCCAATCTTCTTCTGGATCATCCAAATGCTCTCTAGCAAACTTCAGACGGGCCTGGACATGTACTGGCTTAAGCAGGGGGACACGTCTGGCACTGCAGGATTTGAGTCCCTGGCGGCGTAGTGTGTTACTGATGGTAGGCTTTGTTACTTTGGTCCCAGCTCTCTGCAGGTCATTCACTAGGTCCCCCCGTGTGGTTCTGGGATTTTTGCTCACCGTTCTTGTGATCATTTTGACCCCACGGGGTGAGATCTTGCGTGGAGCCCCAGATCGAGGGAGTTTATCAGTGGTCTTGTATGTCTTCCATTTCCTAATAATTGCTCCCACAGTTGATTTCTTCAAACCAAGCTGCTTACCTATTGCAGATTCAGTCTTCCCAGCCTGGTGCAGGTCTACAATTTTGTTTCTGGTGTCCTTTGACAGCTCTTTGGTCTTGGCCATAGTGGAGTTTGGAGTGTGACTGTTTGAGGTTGTGGACAGGTGTCTTTTATACTGATAACAAGTTCAAACAGGTGCCATTAATACAGGTAACGAGTGGAGGACAGAGGAGCCTCTTAAATAAGAAGTTACAGGTCTGTGAGAGCCAGAAATCTTGCTTGTTTGTAGGTGACCAAATACTTATTTTCCACCATAATTTGCAAATAAATTCATAAAAAATCCTACAATGTGATTTTCTGGATTTTTTTTCTCATTTTGTCTGTCATAGTTGAAGTGTACCTATGATGAAAATTACAGGCCTCTCTCATCTTTTAAAGTGGGAGAACTTGCACAATTGGTGGCTGACTAAATACTTTTTTGCCCCACTGTACCTCACCCACTCGGGCCTTATTGCTTAATTATATGTCCTCAGAGACCCTTATAATGTTATTTTTTTGTGTAAACATAATTATTGTAACATTTATAGGTTTTGAAACTATACAAAATGCATTCATGTCTGAGATGTCTCTGACCCCTCACAGTATAGTTTGGCATCAATGTATGCAAGGATTTTACTTTCAATTCCACTTCAAGTGGACCTTCCCAAATCTGAACATGGCCCTACACGATTGATCTGTTAGATTAACTGATGAATAATCTTCACAACACTACATTTCATTTTTATCTAGATTATCGCAAGGGTTAAGGCATGCGACAAGTGGACATGCTGCAAGGTGGGATGTCTAAGAACAGCACCACGCTCCACAGGATGGCAAAGAAACTTGGGAGTATCTGTCTGAAAAGCATGAAAAAGCATCGGAAGAGAAAAGGACAGAGAATGGACAGAGTTAATCCACAATTCTGCCACAAAAGAAAGGTATGTTTCATCCTGGCATATAGGTGCTTAAAAATACTCCATCTATAACCCACTATTTCATTTGAAAAACGGTTGTCCAGGTCTTAGATTCAAAGGCTTAATCTGCAATATATGCATCACCAATTTGAACTTTTAATAATATACAGCCATTGATTCCTGAGGAATAAAACTTGCCTCATGCCTCATGAGCTTAGTTCTACTGTCTAACCCCATCGAAACCCCACATATAATCTTGTTTGACTCCATTGTTTAAAACAATGTGCATTTTTAAACAACACTATATGGGCTCAAAACATTGTTAGAACTATCATTTTGATATCATGGTCAGTCATTGCATCCATAGCTCGGTCTAAGAATTTGAGAGTGGCTCCATCCCTCAGCTGTTTACCAAAACTGTGGTGGGGAATGGTAGTCAGTGATGAGCAGAGAGCTTATGTAAGTCTCTCACGGGAGGGCTACATGCATGTGAAGGTCAACCACAGTCAGAATTATGTAGACCCACTTACAGGTCTGCACACTTAGAATATCGAGAGGGCGTGGCAGACTTACAAGAACGAGGTGCTGTGTCCACGTGGAAACAAATCGGAGAAGTCCCTAAAGGGGCAACTCTGCTTCATTGAGTGGGCATACTGGTGACACAAATATGGTGTCCTTAGTAGGCTTTTTAAGTACATGAGGAATGTGAAAGACTGAGGCTGTGATCAATTTGGTTGTGACCATTTGAAAAGCAAAACGTGTGCATCACCCAAATGAAGCACAAAGCATGCACATACACAATCGCTCTCTGGGTCGCCATGATCACCATTATTCTTCAACTGGTCGTTCAGTACAGCACTGTTTCCTTTGAATTAAACATTGCACGCCATTCTGTTGAACTGAACGCACCCTGGTAATATTATGCACAGAAAAGATGGTGGGTGATATTTAACTAAAGGTCACAGAGATGAAGAGAAAGGGGGAGCTACTTCCCTCCTTGGGCAACGGCCCAACTTGCACTGGCAGCCTTTAGCCATTAGGTCAAAAATGTTGATAGACAATCAGGTGATTTTTGTTCATTAAAAGATTCCTTTTAAAACTAGGCCTCTGGTGCATTTCTTCATCACCGACAGGAAAGACAAGTTTACGCATAGTGATTGTTTATTTTCTCCAGGTGCTCAAGTGTCAAAAAGTCCTTTCAGTCATCCCAACAACATTTGCCCATTTAAATGTGTTAAGTGATTATTGCTTATTAACTTAACAGTCTTTAACTTTTAGATAGTCCCAAGTCCCAATCCATATCTACAGAGGGTTACTATAATGTTAGTGAATTCACTGAACACGCTCATCAGTCGATACATGTTTGAATGTGAACTAGTTAGTCCACAGATCGTCAACTGAGCTCAACTTGTGTTTCGCTTTATTTGGATAGTCCCAAAGTATATCTACGGATAGTTACTAGAATGACAACAAATACGCTGTTAAGTTGTAACCAGTGCTTGACTTGGACTGAAATAGGTGCCGGTAATCATTTTGGGTGCTGCTACTATTTATATTTAGGTGCAGGAGCTCCACAATAGTTTTTAGCTAAGATTCTGTAAGAGGAACAGGAGCTCAAGCAGTAGAACATTTGAGGTGGCGGTACTCAGCCCCGGTGAGTTCCTTCCCAAGTCAAGCACTGGTTGTAACTGACATGCAGTTGGGATGCTGCTGATAGTCTCCTGATTGTTTGTTGACCATCTATAGATGGACTTGGTATTTGTGCAAGTGAGGGGATATACTGTTGAAATATCACTGACAAGCTACAGATATACTGTTGAAATATCACTGACAGGCTACAGATATGGCGTTGAAATGCAGCTGATCGTCTACAGACGGTTTGTTGAGCATGTATAGATGGGCTACTGTGATATTAACGGTAAAAGTTGAACTTCCCAGCGCGAATGTTGTGTTACATATTCATATTCGCTCTCAGATTCATCTCTGCTTTTCAACCTATGTTATATTGTACATCCAATCTGTTCAAGTGGTTTAATAGAAACATACTTTGTCATAGACACTTTACGGGGCTTTTCTGGTGACATTTACAAGTGTTCATTTTAGTGTAAACTCTGAACAAGCAAACCTTTTTCCCAGAATGAACCGCCCAGAGCTGATGTCACTGCAGGTGAAAAGGAGCCCTCTTCTTCTGTTTTCTGGCGCCATGGCGAGGTCTGAAAGGGTGCTCTCCCTGGCCGTACATACAGCCTCTGCTCTGATGAGATTGGACTGCTAACACCCCCAAGAAACCGTGTTCTAATTACCCATTCAGCCTGACAGAATCTCCTTAATTACAACCTTCATTAGCTTACTGGACTTTGTTTTTCTCCAGAAAAGGGAGGGGCGCAGGGGATGGGTTGAGCGGGTTGAGCCAAAGTGCAATGCAGGGGAATACAGTGGGGAGAACAAGTATTTGATACACTGCCGATTTTGCAGGTTTTCCTACTTACAAAGCATGTAGAGGTCTGTCATTTTTATCATAGGTACACTTCAACTGTGAGAGACGGAATCTAAAACAAAAATCCAGAAAATCACATTGTATGATTTTTAAATAATTAATTTGCATTTTATTGCATGACATAAGTATTTGATCACCTACCAACCAGTAAGAATTCCGGCTCTCACAGACCTGTTAGTTTTTCTTTAAGAAGCCCTCCTGTTCTCCACTCATTGCCTGTATTAACTGCACCTGTTTGAACTCGTTACCTGTATAAAAGACACCTGTCCACACACTCAATCAAACAGATTCCAACCTCTCCACAATGGCCAAGACCAGAGAGCTGTGTAAGGACATCAGGGATAAAATTGTAGACCTGCACAAGGCTGGGATGGGCTACAGGACAATAGGCAAGCAGCTTGGTGAGAAGGAAACAACTGTTGGCGCAATTATTAGAAAATGGAAGAAGTTCAAGATGACGGTCAATCACCCTCGGTCTGGGGCTCCATGCAAGATTTCACCTCGTGGGGCATCAATGATCATGAGGAAGGTGAGGGATCAGCCCAGAACTACACGGCAGGACCTGGTCAATGACCTGAAGAGAGCTGGGACCACAGTCTCAAAGAAAACCATTAGTAACACACTACGCCGTCATGGATTAAAATCCTGCAGCGCACGCAAGGTCCCCCTGCTTAAGCCAGTGCATGTCCAGGCCCGTCTGAAGTTTGCCAATGACCATCTGGATGATCCAGAGGAGGAATGGGAGAAGGTCATGTGGTCTGATGAGACAAAAATAGAGCTTTTTGGTCTAACTCCACTCGCCGTGTTTGGAGGAAGAAGAAGTATGAGTACAACCCCAAGAACACCATCCCAACCGTGAAGCATGGAGGTGGAAACATCATTCTTTGGGGATGCTTTTCTGCAAAGGGGACAGGACGACTGCACCGTATTGAGGGGAGGATGGATGGGGCCATGTATCGCGAGATCTTGGCCAACAACCTCCTTCCCTCAGTAAGAGCATTGAAGATGGGTCGTGGCTGGGTCTTCCAGCATGACAACGACCCGAAACACACAGCCAGGGCAACTAAGGAGTGGCTCCGTAAGAAGCATCTCACGGTCCTGGAGTGGCCTAGCCAGTCTCCAGACCTGAACCCAATAGAAAATCTTTGGAGGGAGCTGAAAGTCCGTATTGCCCAGCGACAGCCCCGAAACCTGAAGGATCTGGAGAAGATCTGTAGGGAGGAGTGGGCCAAAATCCCTGCTGCAGTGTGTGCAAACCTAGTCAAGAACTACAGGAAACGTATGATCTCTGTAATTGCAAACAAAGGTTTCTGTACCAAATATTAAGTTCTGCTTTTCTGATGTATCAAATACTTATGTCATGCAATAAAATGCAAATTAATTACTTAAAAATCATACAATGTGATTTTCTGGATTTTTGTTTTAGATTCCGTCTCTCATAGTTGAAGTGTACCTATGATAAAAATTACAGACCTCTACATGCTTTGTAAGTAGGAAAACCTGCAAAATCGGCAGTGTATCAAATACTTGTTCTCCCCACTGTATAAGGGTTGGTGTTTTAGCACCTTTTTTTCTCCCCTCTGTGCAGTTCTTTTTTTCTAAGGAAATGTTAAGACCTCATTCAGAGATCTAATTAGATTCATGGTGAGAATCAGACACATTTTAACTAGCCTCTGGAGTCCCCTGAAAGGACAGCAAGAGCCAGGGTAAGAGAGGCGCAGAGAATCAAACATAGCCACTGACGTTCATGTGCGAAGTGGTCTGATTTGCTCTGTCCTCACCTTCAAACACAAAACAACACATAGACCCTACAGTCATTAAATACCACTCCTACAAACATATAAACCTGTGGGACGCCTGTCAGCAAGCCTTGAATAAGAGCATTCCTTACTCAATTTAAAGAAATAATCACACTTGGAATGATATTTTCTTAAGACTGCATTTTTTGGTTAAGGGCTTGTGAGTAAGAATTTCACCGTAAGGTTGTATTCGACACATGTGACAAATACAATTTGATTTGATTTGACATTTCCATTCCCTGATATGTGAAAACACAAATAAATCACGTGTTCATATTAAAGCAGTTTCTCGGTTTAACTCGATTTTAAAAACCACACATTTCAAAGATCCAAGCGGAAGACATATCAGTTTTTAAGATCTGTAATTTGTGATAATGGCATGATGATCTGCTGTGAAAATGTACCTTTCAGAACCTTTCAAGACAACTGCTACAGCGTATTAGGCTCAGATGGCAATGAACAGATGCTCTCTAAGCCATTGTCAAGTAAGCTTCAAAGTCCTTGCTCTCAGACATCATAAGAACAGTGCAGCAGCTAAGAGTAATACTTTTACCTTAAGCTTATATAAACCCTTGAAATGAGTTGTGTTTGTTTGTAATTAGAGGCTCCTCTCGGAAACTACTCTTGAGTTCATTAGCCGTGTCTGTGTCCCTCTCCTTCAATGGCTAAGCCCCACAATGCAAAGTGGTGTTGTTGTGACTGTAAGCCTATATACCATAATGAAAGTGGTTAAAGTTTTGCCAGAATAATATATCTATAATGTATTACATTACTGGCGTAAATGCAAGATAGGAATCAATCTTGAATAATGATGAGTGAGAAAGTTAGAGGCATAAATATCATACCCCCCCCCCCCCCCCAAAAAAAATGCAAACCTCCCCTGTTATTGTAATGGTCTTGGGGGTATGATATTTGTGCGTCTGTAACTTTCTCACTCATCATTATTCACAAATCATTAAGGATTATCCGTAATCATGGCAGCATCCACATTAATGTAGAAATGTTTAGAAACATTATTTACAATAAAAGTGACTCCAAAATGACACAATACATTATTTACCATTAATTTCTATTGGGCACAAAATAATCTGAAACACAACCAAAACAAACATCCATCAAGTTTGTACAGTCACAAGCTTAATGTAATCACTGCGTGCTATTGGAATATGGTACCAAATACTCAACTTTTGACTACTTTAACACGCCCTGATCTGTTTCACCTGTCCTTGTGCTTGTCTCCAACCCTTCCAGGTGTCGCCCATCTTCCCCATTATCCCCTGGGTACTTATACCTGTGTTTTCTGTCTGTCTGTGCCAGTTCGTCTGGTTTGTTCAAGCCTACCAGCGTTTTGTGTCTCAGCCCCTGCTTTTTCCAGTCTCTCTTTTCATGTCCTCCTGGTTTTGACCCCTGCCTGTCCTGACCCTGAACCCGCCCACCCGCCAGACCCCTCTGCCTGTCCCTGAGTCTGCCTGTCGTCCTGTACCGTTGCGCCACCTCTGGATTACCGACCTCTGCCTGACCCTGAGCCTGCCTGCCGTCCTGTACCGTGGCCTCTACTCTGGATTATCGACCCCTGCCTGCCTTGACCTGTCGTTTGCCTGCCCCTGTTAAAATAAACATTGTTACTTCACACAGTCTGCACTTGGGTCTTACCGTGATTCCTGATAAGTGAATTCTTCCCAAAACCTTTGGTCGCCTTAAATGGGGGAGCGGTCTACAAAAAGTGAAAAGACCCTCATATTAAAGCTGACCGTATGCACTTTAACCTCATAGTTATTGTATAATTTCAAATCCAAAGTGCTGTAGTACAGAGCCAAAACAACAACAGAAAATTGGCACTGTCCCAATACTTTTGGAGCTCAATGTAGATACAGTAGAGGCATCCTACTCATAAGCATCCTTATTACTCTATTGGCTCGTTCTGTGTCCTTGCTGAGGTACAAGGCAGATATTGGTCCTACTTGTGTTGGCGCTGTGTTCTTCTCACAGTGATCTATATTTGGAAGAAAGGGGATTCCTGTGGCTGTTTACAAATACAAACTTTTAAAAATTCATCATGATGATGATGTGGCAAGTGACACTTTGGGCAGTGTAATGCTGACATGCAAAACATTGTAGGACTGTATCAACAGTGGACTAATGAAAAAAATACCAAAAGATAATTTTTGATTGGATTTTTCCTTTAAGTGAGCAAGAGTTATAACTTCAGGAGATGCTTTATCCTGGATTTTAGTGAAGTAATCGTTTGGATATATTCCAATTGCAGGTTAAATTTCATAGAACATGTGTTCCGCATATTTTGGATAGTCTAACTAAGTGTAATTCCTAATCGCACAGGGGTCAGCTGCGGTGCGGCAATTAGCTTGAGGTAAATCAGAGACAAACATGTTACCACAACTCTAGTCCAGATATCATAAATAATTGTGCATTCATTTGCCAGAGACATGTGGGATGTGATTCTTGCAACAACAACAAAATCCCAATGATCTGTCAAGGTATGAGTAGGATTTCCATTATCTTCCAAATTGATTTGATTGAGAGGCCAGAGATAGTGTTGGTGCTGTTTGCTGGTAATTATTACAGATTTCCCCCCAACCAATTGCTCCATTAAACTTTCCCTCCACTGGAACTATTGAGAAATTGGATGTCGACAAATAAATCAGAATCAGAATAACAAACAATCTAGTCTTCATTTCATGGGATATTTTACATTTGGGTTGTGTTCAGTAAAATACTCAACACATATACTTGTGAATTTACTGTAGAGATGTAGATTTATGAATACTCTCCATTGGATTACAGTAATCATACAGAACAGTGTAATGTACTAACATTGGAAAACATTTCATTCTGCATGCCAGGAAAATACCTGGGCCCGTATTCACATAGCGTGTCAGAGTAGGAGTGCTGATCTAGGATCCTGCCCCCTCCACCCCCCCTCTCCATGTTGTAATCTTATCCATTATGATCTAAAAGTCCAAATTGATCCTAGATCAGCACTCTTGAGATGCTTTGTGAATATGGGCCCTGACCCTGTGTTGACCTGCTGCTCCTTGCAGAAGACTGTCGTCAGGAGAACTCTGTCATTATAGCAGCCTCAATGCATCGTTCAACTGTCAGGACATCTCGCTTATGAACACATAATAGTTTAACAGACAGATCCCAGTCGGTTCTTGCTCTGCCGTCACGTATTAATGAACAATATGTGTCAGTCACTTAACACAACCTTCAGGAGAGTGATGGACATAACGTTTAAATTGGCGACAATGACCGAATTTCTACTATTTTTGTGGTGTATATAAATGTAATATTGATGATAAATGTGTTATAATATGAATGCTGTACACAATAGAATCTACAACAACTTACCCATATTTGACATTTCAGAATGCGCAGTAGAGCAGTAGACCACACCTAAAATATAATATGCAGACAATAACTACCTCTTAACAATGAAGACTTACTTTACTCCTGAACTTGGCGGCTGGCAAGAAACAAGTCGTCTTTTTTATTCTTCCAAGTCAATCATTGAACTAATCAGTTATTCAACTAAATAAATGTGTTAACCAATTAGCATACCTCAACCTTGGTTACAAAAACAAAGCAAACCAAATACCTGCATTCGTAAAGCTAAAATATTAGTGGTTACATTGGGTATATATGGCATCCCAGGACAGTCAGGCCACTCATTTCAATCACTTTTCCCTCTCATAGTTTCTCCAGAACACCAGAATTCTGCTTGTTTCCACGTCTGCACTGGGACGATTCTCTCCAGCTGCACGAAACTGTGGTGAAAGCATCCAGTCCTCCCAACAGAGTGTCCTCCAGCCAAAACCACTTACTCACTTGAATAGACCACTCTATCCAGATTTCCACCAGCCCGCATCGGCAATAGTGTGATGATCCCAACCATAGCCGGCCAACACCATCCAGCTTCACCAGGCAATGCCAACGCCTATCCAGCCATATCCTCAGAGCAACCAAGAAGCTAACCCGTCTGGTTGAACCAGATCTTATTCCACACCAGTAAGCAAGCTACCACCCAAACCACTTAGAGAGGGAGACACTGCCAAACCTGAATTGTGCGCACAGAAGAAGTAACACGAACAAATTCCCTCAAATTCACCTGCCTGCCCATTTACCCCCATGGCCTCCCGACCTCGCCACATTTGACATCTAATTTAAAGACACAATCCTGAAGCTGTTTACCTCATATGCGAAATACCCAAATTAGAAATAACCTCTGTGATCTCCATCCTGCTAGCTACTATTTTGTGTCTGGGGGATGTTTAGGCTTGGGCAACAATAAGGCCCAAGGCAGTAAGAAAGCTGGATGTCCCAACCATGCCCTTTCCTCTATGCCAAACTGATGTTGTATACGTACAGTAAGCTAGCAGGATGGAGGACGTACAGTAAGCCAGAACATTGGTTCATTGTGGGAAACAACCCGTCTGTCTAGAGAGATTATAAACCGAGTGACATTGTAGCACTTTGCTACAAAGTGTGCAAATTATTAACTAATTTCATACTAAAGCTAAAATACATCAAATACATGATTTCACATGAAATTCCACATGTGAATTTATGTGAAAACATGTGTTTTTGGAACACTTCACATGTGATCACGTGTTCAAGTGTAGTTTAATGTTATCATATGTTGCTTTACATGTTGTCACATGTTATCACATTAACTTCACTTAAGATCACATTTGTTCACATGAAAACATGAAAACATGTGTTTTTGGAACACTTCACGTGTTCACATGAAAACATGTGTTTTTGGAACACTTCACATGTGTTCACATGAAAACATGTGTTTTTGGAACACTTCACATGTGTTCACATGAAATTCATGTGGCTTATCATAAGGGTTCAAGTGCAGGCGAGAATTTTGCTCATGTATAGCCAGGCCAAAAAGCGGATACGGCAGTGACGTTAAAGGTGACGTGCTTCCCATTTCTGACTCGTCCTCTCTGTCTCTGTCCCAACTGACGCCGGAACCCACAACAAACGTGTTAAGCTGGAGCACAGGTAAATTGCCGGAAGCAACCTGTCTGTCTAGAGAGGCTACATTTAGGCCATCAGACCTCTACCCAATGATCACAGTAAGGGAAAAAACATTTCCGGTAACGACATTGCCATTGGTAAGAGTAGGCCTACAGCCTCTGTGGGTTAAACATATTGATTTAGTATTATGTTACAAGGTATCTTTCCCCCCTTCGTACACCCTAAATTCGCTACAATACTTTTGGGGTCCTGATACAACAACAAGCGTGTTCGCTAATATGCCATATAAAACAGACCCAAAACATCTGACTGACAGTCCACTGTCAGCAAACAGAAACACGTTTATTAATCCTGATGTGAGAGGAGTAAACTCCAGGTCGAGAGACGAAATAGTTCGGCTGCGCATGTGATATATTTAGTGAAGCCATTGTTTACTTTATTTAGGGAACGAATTGAGGATTTTCTAAACTGCACGGCCCATAAGGTATTTTATCAGGTGTACCGTCCGGCCATGGGTTACACATTAGAGTTCTGAGGGGAATGTTGGTTGCCGATATATGCTGTAAAATGTTGTCGTATTTAGTACTTTAGAAGACAGGGGAATGATTTGTTCTCTGACAAAAGGGTCTGTGGACTATATGAGAATGTGAGAATATATTATTAGGCCTATAGGGCAGCATGATACATAAAAGGGAGCAAGGTAGGCTTAAGAGACGCTGTTTAGTGAAACCTTTCAAATTCATAAACCTCAGTCAAATGTATTAGTCCCGAGGTCTCTAGGCCTAATGCAAAAGTTTTAATAAATCGAAATGTTTGTTTTATATCTGAGCCATTAGCCTACTAACATGACTTGGCTATGTTTCGTTCTATAGCATTTTCTGTGTTTTATACACTGAATGTATAAAATATTAAGGACACCTTCCTGATATTGAGTTGAGCTAAAACAACAACAAAAATGTTCACCGTCCCAATACTTTTGGAGCTCACTGTATTTCCACACTATGAGGTTGTAGTAACACTGTGAAATTGAGAAAATTATGATAATGCCCATTTAGTGTAAGAGCTGTTTAAAAAGACAGCCTGACATTTCTGCCTGTTTTGGTGGGATGGGGTTTTGGTTTTCCATGTTGACATCACCATGCGGTAAATGAGTTAATAGACCAATAAGAAAGATAGTTCCAAATCTCTCTACCAATTAAAGCTATGTTTCAGTTTTTCTCTCTCCTCTCAAACCTCTCCCAGACAGTCCTTGCAAAATTCTTGCTTGAGAAATTGCTTTTTGCTAAGAAGCTATTTTTGTTTATCTTTGACTGAAAACAATCACAGTAAGGTACTTAATTGTTAGCCCGAAATTATTTGATATTGAGATCAAATTAAAAAAATGGCTGCATTTGACCTTTAAATTAAAATCTACTTTCCTGGGCCTCGTTTCCCACTTGTATGTAACTTAAGCATTACGATGATCGTACCAGATGCATCGTTATTTTACGAGACAACTTTATACGTGTTCCCCAAACTAGCACGTAGAGAGAAAGTTTGCTAAATCCATCATTAGACCATGTGTCAAAACGGATAGGATCGAAGGAAAAGCAGCTCTGTCACGGTCGTCTGTTGAAGAAGGTGTGGACCAAAGTGCAGCGTGGTAAGTGTTCATGCTTCTTTAAATTAAAACTGAACACTGAGACAAAATAACCAAAAATAGAACAACACGAAACAGTTCTGTCTGGTGCAGACACAAAACAGAAAACAACTACCCACAAAACACAGGTGGGAAAAGGCTACCTAAGTATGGTTCTCAATCAGAGACAATGATAGACAGCTGCCTCTGATTGAGAACCACACCCGGCCAAACACAAAGAAATAGAAAACATAGAAAAATTAACATAGAATGCCAACCCAAATCACACCCTGACCAAACCAAAATAAGATCTCTACGGTCAGGGCGTGACAAGCTCTGCTCTCGGATAAGCTCAAATCTTACCTTTAAACCCCCTTGAATCGATGTATGCACCTTGCATCAATCAATTAACATAATACAAAAATCCCCATCAAAATATGTCTATTTAAGATAGAGATACAGTATCTGATTTTTGTATGGGCTACATCCACCTATGTCGGCCTTCCGCATCTGCGGTGGAAAGTGGCAGAGCTACAGCGCTGTTTGTCCGACCAGGAGACATCCCACAAATCTACAGAACGATGAGACTCTCATAAACATGGTGGTGTTCTCGGTTTTGCTCTATGACTCCCACAAGCCCCACGGGACTCATCTGACGTCGGTACCACCGATGTGACAACTTCTGTCTGTAGCGTCCGAACCGTTTTGTCTACAAAGGGGAGACTCTCACGAACACGATGATGTTCTCCACAAGTGCATTGGGACTCGTCTGAAGGTAACCTGGTACTTGTTTTAAAAATGTATGGAAGTATGGAAGTAGTTTTGTTCCCCAACAAAAGGGGTTAAAAATGTGTCAAATGTTTTTCATAGAATTCCTGAGCTTTCTTATATCTCCTAGATAATGGACGGACAGTTAAAACCTTATTCCTTATTATGTATTAATGTGTTTCTATGGGCTATAGCAGTAAACACCAAATTCAATATTTTATCCCCAAAAATATATAGAATTCAAAATCCAATAGCTAAATGATCCATGGAATGACCATCTTAAAACAATTCCATATGTTAGCTTAGTAGACCCCTTGAATTACTTGTACATGTGCGAAGGTTTTTAAAGGCCATTTTAGTAATGAAGGCTCTGGGAAACATCTCGGCTACTAAAGATACATCGATAAAAGGTTCTAACGATGATCTTAATGCTACGGAGAATCTGGGAAACGAGGCCCTGTCACATTGTGTGGGTGACTGGAGATTGTGCTAAATGCCTTTAAAACACTGCCAACGCTTGGCATTGTACATGGTGATCTTAGGCTTGTGTGTGGCTGCTCAGCCATGGAAAACCATTTCATGAAGCTCCCAAAGAACAGTTCTTGTGCTGATGTTGCTTCCAGAGGTAGTTTGGAACTCGGTAGTGAGTGTTGCAACCGAGGACAGACAATTGTTATGCTTCAGCACTCGGCGGTCTCGTTCTGTGAGCTTGTGTGGCCTACCACCTCGTGGTTGAGCCGTTGTCGCTCCTAGAAGTTTCCAATTCACAATAACAGCACTTACAGTTGACCGTGGCAGCTCTAGCAGGGCCGAAATTTCACAAACTGACTTGTTGGAAAGGTGGCACCCTATGACGGTGCCACATTGAAAGTTGCTGAGCTCTTCAGTAAGCCAACTCTACTGCCAATGTTTGTCTATGGAGTTTGTATGGCTGTATGCTCAATTGTATACACCTGTCAGCAACGGTGGTGGCTGAAATAGCCAAATCAACTAATTTGAAGGGGTGTCCACACACTTTTGTATATATAGTGTATGAGGAACTTGACCAAAATTTTAAAAATCTTGGTATTTAAATACAATTCAATCGTGGTTACATTAACCCCTTTTTTTGTTGGCACTAAACTACCTTCAATCTTCCATTCATTTTTTAAGTCGGTACCGGGTTACCTTCAGACGAGTCCTGTGACATTTGTGGGGGTTGTAGAGCAAAAGAAAGAACACCATCATGTTCGTGAGAATCTCCCCTTTCCTTAGTGGGGTCATATTAGTTTGTAGGCCAACCGTTTGCGTGAGAAGACCGATTGTTTTGTGATGTCTCATGGTCTGACAAACACTGCTGTAGCTCAATCACCTTCCACCGCAGATGTGCTTCTACACCTGCATTGCTTGCTGTTTGGGGTTTTAGGCTGGGTTTCTGTACAGCACTTTGAGATATCTGCTGATGTAAGAAGGGCTATATAAATACATTTGATTTGATTTGATTTGATGCGGAAGGCCGACATAGGCGAATGCGATGGATTGAGATGCGTTTTCTGTGGGAATTTCAGTACTTCAGCATAACGTTTCCTACAGGATTCCACATGATACTATTTTATGTTTATGTTCTCAAATTGTTCCAAGAACATTAAGAAACAATGTTCTTCTGTGGGAATTTCAGTACTTCAGCATAACGTTTCCTACAGGTTTCCTTGTGGTTCTATTTAAAGTGATGTTCTCAACTTGTTCCGTGTTTTGTTTTTTTTCGCCATAAAAACCACAAGAAAACTTTAGAAACGTTCAGAGAACATGAATATTATTTCAAAACGTACATTCCGTTCTCAGCATCAACAAAACTCTCTCTATCCTCTATGTTGTTAAGTGTGTTCAGGTGTGTTGGCCACGCCCACTAAAGGGGGCCCACTTGATCTTAATGAGTGCTTGTTTTCTTTGAAATGGGGTCTGTTTGAATAGACTAAAATGAACAGCTTTGTGGGCATAAAAAAAACATGGCAAGCTAGCTCCATCCTGGTGGTGCAGTGGACTAATTCCATGGATCGAGAACAAAAGATTTTAGATTTGAATCTCACTGACGTTGTGACACAATAAAATAGAAATGTGTTTGCATGATGAATGCCTAAGGAAATACATTTCCATTTGTGCTTGGAGTTTTAAAAACAGTTTACAGAAAACAAGCTAGCAGTTTTATTGAAACATTCAGTGAAAGTTTTAAGGAAGTTGTTCAAAATCCTCCAAATAACCTATCATTTCCGTTCTCAGACCGTTAATAAAACCTCACAGGGAAACTTTCCAGGAACCAGAATAAAACGTTCTCAGAACCTCCCTGTAATCCCCCAAAAACGTTCCCAGAACAGTTGACATTTTTCATTTCTGTTCTCAGAACGTTTAAAGAAACGTTTACCGGTCAAGAAATGTATGGCTTCGTTCGCACAGCCAATGTGAAACCAAAAACATATGTTCCCACAACTTCCAAGGAACCATATATGCTACTGTAGCTGGACGGCGAAAGAGACGTCTACAGGTGGGAAAAGTTGAATTTTTTCTGAGTCCCATCTTGCCGAAACACTATTTAAATGTTTACTTGTAAAATTGGCCATTTGTCACTGCTGCACTCTAGACATCTCTTGACCAAATAACGAACCCGGCTTTGACCTTGTGCATAGGCTATGATTTTGCTGTGTCATTAATATGTAGGCCTATGGAGAAAATATACATTTCTGTAGTTGATTCCAAAAGTGTGCTGATTTATACCACTGCCAGAGTAATTTAATTGAAGAGGTACGTGTTCCTATTGTCCAACACTTTTTTGCAATGTGCAGACTTGTCCCAAAAATAATATTCAGATATTTGTTAATTAAATTGTTAGAGAATAGGAACTTTTTATGTTGATAAAGCTCTCATCATTGCTCTGTGCTCCTGTGCTTTCTATCTCTCTCTCACTCTGTAGGCTATATCATCAAGGAGAGGAAAGGGATGGGGACAGGGGATTCCTGAATACTCAAATTTGCAATTAGACATAAAATGCCCATAAAACAGTAACAGCCAGGGACCCTACATTACATCATGATTCAAGTATTTAGCAACACTAGCAAACAACTGATGTGAACACAAGAAGCAACACGAGTCTAGACCTATTCTGTAATAAAGGAATTTCAAAAAAGTATGTTGCTAGTTAACAGCTTGCGATATACAATCTTAATAAATACTGCGTGGAGAACATTTCAACAAAACCTTTTGAGCATCAATAACAACATAAGGGTCCACACTGAATATTTAATGCAATTCATAACCACGTGTGTGCGTGCATGCATAAACACTGTAAAACCAAATGTTAGGATCTGAACACATAACTTAACACTTTTCTGTAACACTTTTTTAAACGCCTCAAGGCATTTAGAATTTCTATGAAAACGCTTCACAGTGTTTAGATGTAAACACCAGTACATGTTTATTCACTGTACACTTTTTAAACACATTAACACTAAATAATGGGGGTGTTCTTTTAACAGAGAAGGGTGTAAAGCTGTATTTGCATATTTCCCAGCATGCCATTCCAGTGAATGTGAGAGATACCAACCCATGATTCTGTTTGTTAGTGACAGCGATATGGTTGTTTCATTCAACAAGTAATTTTTGATGATGCCTTATCCAACTGACTAACAAAGCAACTGTTTCAAATAAAACCAAACCATTTAATACCAAGAATTATACATTTCATAAAGCCTTTCATTATAGCCTAGTTATCCTTGTCATTGTGGTCTGAAAATCCTGGCTCATGGTCCACATTAAACCTGCAAGTCAAAAAATTCTGGTTTGTGAAATGATCAGTAAATAGTCATTCCTATCTGAATCCAGCTAGAGGGAGGATTTTCAGGAATTTTTATATTTTACCACCGAAAACCTGCAATAGGAATCACTGCTTGGAGAACTAAACAAAAAAATACCTAAAGCATCTAAACTGAAACAACCATCTCAGTAATGGGTGCAATAAATCCAAACCCTTACAGATTAGATTAGTCGAGAAAAGTGTATTTATCTAACATAGATATTCAAACAAACTATTCTAAAAAGCAACCTGCAACAAAGCATGCTGGGAAATATGATCATGATGCCCCTCACACATCTTTTTCACTTTGAGAGAGTTGAAGACTCACTATGCAAAAATCCCTCCGCCATTTCCTGGTTGCTAAAATTCTAATAGGTTGGCTAATTTCAGTTTATGTGACAAAACAACCAAGTAAAGTGTAGAGAGTCATTGTACTATCTAACCGCTGTGAAATATATTTTCCATAACCAAAAATATAGTATTTTCAGCTGTTTGTACAAAACCTAAAGTAAAAGACCAAAAACGTAACGTAAGAACGGGAAGAGCACATACAGATCTACCGCTTCTTAGACTTGCTTTCAATGAGAATGACAGATCTATAACTCAATTTCTTTGTGAATTTGGTCAGGGGTCGCCCAAAAAATTACATATTGCAGCTTTAACGGAAATGAACTCAACACAGTCAAGTAACAACAACATGTGATGAAAAAGATTTCTTGAATCAAATGTCCTGTTCAGTTGAGATGAAATGTATAGTGCATTTGGAAAGTATTCAGGCCCCTTGACTTTTTCCACATTTTGTTACATTACAGCCTTATTCTAAAACTGATTGAACTATTTTTTTCCCTCATCAATCAACACACAATACCCCATAAAGACAAAGCGAAAACAGGTTTTTAGAAGTTTTAGCTAATTTATTAAAAATAAAATACAGAAATACCTTATTTACATAAGTATTCAGACCCTTTGCTATGAGACTTGAAATTGAGCTCAGGTGCATCCTGTTTCCATTGATCATCCTTGAGATGTTTCTACAACTTGATTGGAGTCCACCTATTGTAAATTCAATTGATTGGACATGATTTGGAAAGGCACATACCTGTCTATATAAGGTCCCACTGTTGACAGGGCACGTCAGAGCAAAAACCAAGCCATCAGGTTGAAGGAATTGTCCGTAGAGCTCCGAGACAAGATTGTGTTGAGGCACAGATCTGGGGAAGGGTACCAAAAAATGTCTGCAACATTGAAAGTCCCCAAGAACACAGTGGCCTCCATCATTCTTAGATGGAAGATGTTTGGAACCGCCAAGACTCTTTCCAGAGCTGGTCGCCCAGCCAAACTGAACAATCAGGGAAGAAGAGCCTTGGTCAGAGAGGTGACCAAGAACCCGATGGTCATTCTAAACAGAGCTCCAGAGTTCCTCTGTGGAGATGGGAGAAACTTCCAGAAGGACAACCATCTTTGCAGCACCTCACCAATCAGGCCTTTATGGTAGAGTGGCTAGACAGAAGCCACTCCTCAGTAAAATTATTCCCTGAGTGGCGCAGCAGTCTACGGCACTGCATCGCAGTGCTAGAGGTGTCACTACAGACCCTGGTTCGATCCTGGGCTGTATCACAACCGTCTGTGATCGGGAGTCCCATAGGGCGGGGCACAATTGGCCCAGTGTCGTCCGGGTTAGGTGAGGGTTTGGCCAGGGTAATTGTAAAACAATAATTTATTCTTAACTGACTTGCCTACTAAAATTAAGGTTCAATTAAAAAAATTGCAGTTTGCCAAAAGGCACCTAAAGACTCTCAGACCATGAGAAACAAGATTCTCTGGTCTGATGGAACCAAGATTGAACTCTTTGGCCTGAATGCCAAGCGTCACGTCTGGATGAAACCTGGCATCATCCCTACTGTGAAGCATGGTGGTGGCAGCATCATGCTGTCAGGATGTTTTTCAGTGGCAAGGACTGGGAGACTAGTCAGGATCGAGGGAACGATGAAGTACAGAGATATCCTTGATAAAAACTTGCTCCAGAGCGCTCAGGACCTCAGACAGGGGCGCAAGTTCACCTTCAAACAGGAAAACGACCCTAAGCACACAGCCAACACAGGAGTGGCTTCTGGACAAGTCTCTGAATGTCCTTGAGTGGCCCAGCCAGAGCCCGGACTTGAACCCAATCTAACATTTCTGGAGAAACCTGAAAATAGCGGATGCAGCGACGCTCCCCATCCACCCTGACATAGCTTGAGAGAATCTGCAGAGAAGAACGGGAGAAACTCCCCAAATACAGGATTGCCAAGCTTGTAGCATCACACCCAAGAAGTCTCGAGTCTGTAACCGCTGCCAAAGGTGCTTCAACAAAGTACTGAGTAAAGGGTCTGAATACTTATGTAAATGTAATATTTAAGTTTTTAATTTGCTAAATTTCAAAAAAACTATTTTTGCTTTTTCATTATGGGGTATTATGTGTAGATTGATGAGGGTGGAGAACTATTTAATCAATTTTAGAATAAGGCTGTAACATAACAAAATGTGGAAAAACTCAAGGGGTCTGAATACTTTCCAAATGAACTGTAGCTAAGGTGACAGACATTCCTTACACAGATCTGAATAAAAGGCATGTAACTTGACATCAATTTCTAATGATTAAATGTACTTTAAACAGGACTTTGGCAAAGTAAACACCAGTGCTTAAAATCTGAACACTAGAGGTGTTCTTCTGGTTGGAAACTGACTGGGAAAAGCGGACTATTGTGTTTAATCTTGCATTCTAAACGCCTGTGTTTCAGATGAGAACACTTATTGGCAAATCCAAATGCCTATTGTTTATGTTTTAAACACTGACGTTTAGGTTATAAACATGTCACGTTTCATGGTTCTTCAGTGTAGGCTACAGTCTTGACCCAAATAAAAGTAGGCCATATTAAAACATTAGTGAAAAATAAGCAACAAAATCATGATAGGCTAATTTGGATAGCATGCTAAACTTAACCCGACAGTATTTGCAGGTGTATGTTATCCTGAAGCTAAAATGTAACTGTAGCCAATGATAGGTGTAAATGATTGGTAAAATAGATATAATAACCTTCTGGGAAATGGGCAATTAAAGTTACCAGGACTATGTCTTTCTTACTTTATCGTAAGGCAGTTGAAGAAAGTGTCATACATTAAAATGTGAATATTACAAATAAGGTGTTACTATAAGGCTACAGAAACGGTGGCAGTAGTTGTTGAATAAGCTATGCAGGGCCTAATGGTAATCAATGGTAATCCGTGATAATGAAAATTGTTTACCTCGGCTGATTTTATGGCCTATGCAGCACTATCCAACATAAAAAGTAATAATCCAAAAATGATAGTTTGCACTTCTAGAATGGATAGGGTGTAACTGTCTCCTAAATGTTATATAATCTTATCCAAATGAAAGACCTCAATCAATGTGTGTATGTGTGTGTGCGCGCGTGCGCGCGCGTGCGTGTGTGTTTCCTCAGTTATATCAACTACATAACAACATGAAACCTTTGACACCTATATTTCAAAAATATTATTTTGAAAAGGGCACTAACAGTTGATTCAAAAGCTCTGTTTTGTAGTTCTTTTTCCATGTTTCCAGCACAGGCATCAAAACCACGCGATCAATATCATTAGAAAAAGTCCGTGAACAATATGCAGCCCGCCAATCGGAATAACAATTTGATCTGCCTTACGCGTGGAAAAAAATACAATTGTTGTGTTTGGAAAACAGCATCATCTCAATAAGCCTATCTCTGCACCATGCAAGCCCCCCCCCCCCCTCTCGTTAATAATAAAATGAGAAACTGTATCCGAGAAACTACCATGTTTAATTTATTATTATGTAAGCTATTTGGGGGGTGATTATATGGTAATTGCTCATTATTCTTGTATATTTATCGCTGTACCTTATGTCAAGGCCAAGGGAATTGTGTAGGGTTCATTCTCTCGTTTCAAGGATCAATTTCAGAAGCAATTTGTGAAACAGGACAGATCAAGTTTGTCATGACGTCAGATTCTGACAGTGCAACCGCAAGCTATAAGTATCAGCTCAAAAACATTTTCTTCTCTGACACGACGTTAGTCTACTAGTTGAGATGAGAATGTGAAATGGCAGTAGCTGACACTGTGTAGACTGCACTGTATACAATGTAAAAAGTAACTACCGAACTCATTATAGAAATTGAGTAGTGGCTACTCAAACATCTCCAACGGTCAGTGTATACAGTGAAAGGTATAATTCTAAAATAGTATTATGCAGTTTGTTGTGCTAAGATGTGTAATTGATCATGGTGAACTGATATCAAAACCGTCAGACAAATTGGCGTTCAATAATGAGACAGGCCATTCCCACTATCAACAAGGTCATGTGTACGTACTAATCGTAGGGCTCTATTTAATCCGCATTGCGGAAGTTCAGTTTTACAGCGTGCTTGAAATGTAAAGGCAATGGTTCCTGCTTTAGTGGAGACTGCGTTCATGGAAAATGTTGCATATGTGGGCTCAATCGGAAATGACCCTTACATTTATTTTGCGGAATATGTAATTCATCAGATTTACAGATTGAATAGAGCCCTTACTGTCAGAGGCTACTGCAGCATCCTGTAATGCTTACAGCTCTACCTCCAGTTACTGCAAGAGGAATAAGCATTGTGCTCAACAATGCCTGCTAAAATTACAAATGTTCAAATACATAAAACAATGTTAAACATTAACACACGACCACTGACAATTAGCCTACTAGTCATAACTACGTAGGCCTACTATTTACACTTGAAAAAAAATTGTAATGAAGGTTTATCATTTAAATAGAAGGGACCCTACATTTTAGTGTTCACTACAACAAATGGTAATGTTCAAGTAACTTCAATCGTTATAGTACAGAATACATAATGCAATTTACAACTTCAAAAGATATGGGTGGTGATTATGGCTCTCGAGTGACGCAGCGCTGCATCTCAGTGCAAGAGGCGTCACTACAGTCCCTGGTTCGAATCCAGGCTGCATCACATCCGGCCAGGATTGGGCGTCCCATAGGGTGGCACACAATTGGCCTATCGTCGTCTGGTTTGGACCGGGGTATGCCATCATTGTAAATAAGAATTTGTTCTTATCTGACTTGCCTAGTTAAATAAAGGTTACATAAAAAAAAAATATATAAAAAAATTAAGGTCACTGAAATACTTTGAGTTGGGTTACTCGAATGGTTCTAGGCAACGGGTTTCTTCAAAATAATTGAGTTAGCAGAACTAATGACTTTTTACAGCGTAGCTAGTGTCAAGAAACGTGAATTAGAGGACAGAAGTTGGCATTACCTAGTTTCAAGCAACGTGAATCTGAGTAGGACGGAAGTTGGCATGCACCACTATGGCCTAGGCCCTAGGCCTACCAGTAAATGCAGAAAAATGTCTTTAAAGTCTTCAAAAAACCGGATCATAAATCACACATGATATAAGGCTTGCAGTCGCTCATCTGTGCATAATGGTGCTGAAACGTAGCCTATATTTGTGAGTGCGAGTTATAAGTAGGCTATAGGGCCCGTGCTACTCTAACAAGAGCAGATTAGTCTCATTGCATGTTTTATATAGTGGACTTCATCTAATGTGTGTTTATTTTCGCAGATATACTTGTTTTCAGTGTTTAGGCTACAGCAGGGGAGTGCGTTATTGGTGTGTAATGGTCGACATCCAAATACCATTCACATTAGCAACATCAGCGGACATATTTATACCTACTAATTGCAGATTAAGGGGTTTGGGTCACTGGGATCATTTGATAGGACGGTTCTTTAAATGGCGGATAATTCTTTCACATCAGGTAAGTAGCCTAGACCTTTGGCTTACTTGCTATCCTTTCAGATGGTGTCAGAATCCATATTCCTCGTCAAGTATTTAGCAGCCAGGAATGATCTGGCTATAGTAACTAAATAATAAACCCAAGCCATGGGGCTTTGATGATTGATCGTTTCCCGGTCCTTATTAAGGGCAGCCCAAAAAAACTTTAGCCTCTGTACCGCGGAGCAACGCAAGGTTAAATAAGCGGGTCACAAGGTCCCCAGCACTCCCCATACACACAGCTTTATTGTTTGGGAAAGGAATCGATTGATACAGTATATGGGGTCTAGTATCTCATAACTTAACATTCACTGACCCAGAGCAAGTTTGAGTGGAGGAAACAGTAGGCCTACCGGAACCACTAAAGATTAACAATGGCAAACAACGTCTTCACCTGCCTTGTTCAAGTAGACAGGTGCGCTTCCCTGCGCACATTGGTATTTTATCCCTTGCGTTGCTGCATTACCTCCGTGAAAATGTTAAATTGTCAAAACCCAAGATATGTAAATCCTTGCAATTGTAGGCCTTGTAAAAAGGAGAAGGTCGAGGCTTTACGCACAGTCATAGGCCTATGCACAGACGTCTATGAAAAAATATAGGCCTATCACAGCCTTTATCACAAAAATACACCGAGTTATGTTGCAGAAAAAGACACCAAATAGTGTGCAGTGTTAATCCAATAGCCTATTTGACGAATATATCCACTATAAAATAAAATACATTTCAGCATGTGTCATAAAGGCATGCAATGCACGGTTTGAATAGAAATGTCCTCCCCTAGCTCCAAATTAGCTCTGTGAATAGCCTGTATAGGCCTACTTGTGTAGAAGTGCTAATGTATAGGCTATTCATGGGAACCCGTACATTTGAACAGATCCGGTTCTTCATTATAACATTTATTTAATTTCGTTGTATACAATAATCTGCCTTTAAATTCAAAAGACTGGCTTGTTTAAATCAAAAGAGTGTACAATTAATAAAACGAGACCCAGTCATAATGAGGGGGCTGTTCTGCTTATTGAGGCACCGCGGAGGGAGAAAGTGCGCCAAATTTGTTTGCAGCGGATCAAGGCTCACCGCCTTCACTGCACTTTCTTTATCTTAATTCCAACTTGAAAATATATAATTATCTAGTTTGAACAGGACTGCTATCAAATCCTTCTTTAGGCAGGGTAGGGAGAAGCTCGAGTGGATTGCGCGCTCTGAGCCGCTCGGTGTTGCCGGAGATAGGAGTAATGAAGTTGTGGAGTCCGGAGATACAAAGGGCATTAACCTCATTAGCATGAAACCTTTTCTTCTAACTATTGTGGGACCTTTTCAGCCCTCTAATCCCCCTATTTCAAAGCTGGGTTTGTAATAAAGCTTTTAGGGTTTTTTCAAAGCTAATGGTATTCTCTGAAGATTCTTATTGCTGTTATAGTCCATGGGCCGATTAAAACTCCCCATCCATATATGGGGACCATAGTTTGTATGTAGGCATATAGCCCCCCCCACACCACCCCCTCCGAAAAGCTCCTTTTCAAGATGTGAAACAATTATAGAAATAAACACCACACCTCACATCATACACTGTGCATTGTGGGACTTCACATGTTTAGGAGATACATAGTGTAAATATAATACAGTTTAATTTTGGAACATCTAAAACAATTTGTTGTGCATTTTTCCCATGTGCATTGGACTACACATTTATTAATTTAATGGTTCACCCATTGATCGGGTTCCCGCCTATAAATATCTGGGCATTTGGATTGACAAGGGTAAAAAAAAAAAACATACTGATGAGCTAGTTTAAACGCCTCTCTCTAAACAGCCGGAAGCATATTGTAGTCAACTTTCCTGCCAGTTCTTGACTATGGTGACACCAGTTACCAGAATGCAGCAGCCACTACTCTTAAACCTTTGGATGCTGTCTACCAAAACCCTTCGATTTATCACAGGTTACGGTTTTAATACGCATCACTGCATCCTGTATCAAAAGGTTAGCTGGTCCTCATTAAAGTCCTGTAGGTCACTTCAATATTCCCTTTCTGTTTACAAAACTCTACTACTCAACCCAACTTCGTTGTTGAAGCATAAAACATGAGATACCAAACCCTTTGACAGAGTTGGTTAACTCTTGAGGTTTCTCGGGTCTCCATCGAATTAGGTAAAACCTTTCTTACTTTTAATGCACCTCACTACTCAAACAATTCACAAAACTCATTACAATAGGATGTTCTGGTGCCGCTATGGCAATTTAAATGATTGACTGAGGACTTAGTAGCTGAGGAATATAACATTTTGTAGCTGAGGAATATACCGTTTTTCTTAAATTGTGTTGTGCTGGATTTTTTATTTTATTTTACATTGTATCGATGGCTGTTTTGTTTCCATATTGTATTTAAGTGTGTTACCGTGACCAGGGCACCCTTGTGAATGAGACCTTGGTGTCAATGGGTTTGCCCCGAATAAATAAATAATAAAATGTTATGTTTGAGTCACTTATAAAGGAAGACGTTGGTCTATTAAGCTCTTAGATGTCAAAACAAAAATATATATATAATTTATTTTTACCGTACAAGCGTAATAGGCTACACATAAAATGTGAAAAGTGTATACATGCGTTGATGCTGTTTTGTTTGTGATCAATTTGTGGGAAGAGCGCGTGTACGCATATCCTACTCGTGGCTGTCGGAGACAAGATTTTAAACAAAGATCTCATTTAGCTGCACATTGCAACCTTCCCTTATCGCTTCGTGAGGGGTAGTCAGATTGTACTAAATTATGTCCAACCAAGCCCCCTTGGATCCACGGATTAAGAGATTAAAGTGGACCACTGGGCAATGCATCCCCTTTCCCCCTCATATTACTCGCATGATAATTGCCTAAACTGATTTGCACTTTCACAAAAGCTCGTAGGACTCTTTGTAGCCTGAACAGACCAGACGCTGCCCCTCTAAATAAAAACGGATTAATGCAGTCTATCAGACTGAGGAGCAAATGAACCGCCGGAAAAACAACCATGCACTTGCCACAGAAAAATAATTTTGGATTTTATAAGTTACTTTTAACAAGCCACATTGTCTGGATTCCTTCTAAAATTAGTCATAGGCCTATCTCAAATATAGGCTAATTGTGAGACTGGTTTGGCCAAGATCAAGATATATGAAGCGGGTGATTGGTGGCAGCCAATAGCCTATAAAAAGTGTGAAATAATACACGCTTGAATTGAAGAGCGTAACAGGTCTCTTTATAAAATGTCAAGATATGAAAGTTGATCTAAAATCAAAACCCTACTTTTACTCCGCGCGCAACATATTGATAAAACTTTATTGACAAAATATTAACAATTACATACTTCTTGGAAGTATACTTTGTGTTAAAATTGTAGCAAACTTAACACAAACACAACATTATTTACATTCTGATAAAAGAGGGTTTAACAGAAACATTAACTTTTAGTATCTCTGTACATGGATACGCTCAGTGCTTGACGTTCTCGCCTCTACGGCAGTCAATTCTTGCATTAGTCCTTTGTGGCAACTCTCACGGGAGGGTCAAATCCTGACAATATGCTCGTGACAGAATAACGGAGACATGGTAAAGCTTTAGGTTTAAGGAATGTCCTGGATACTTTCCCTTTAAGTACTTTATCTGTGGTTTGATAAACTTTTATAAAGTTTTCGAAATACATTTTCTTTAAAAACACTATAACGCAGCACTGCTACTTCATACTGTTCTCACAATCACTTTAACACGATAATCATTAATTAAAAGACTGCACACTTTGTAAAAAGGAAGAAGCACAACATCTCTGAGATTGAAAATAGAGTTAAAACAACGTTGTTTTTGAGAAAATTATCAAATTAAACAACTACCAGAAAGTCTACCATGCAATTTAAGTTTTACAAAAACAGTTGTGGATTTTGGTATCTTGAGTGGAAACGTTCGTATTTAGAAACTTTCAGAAGTGCAAATGTCCAATGTGAATTGGAGATTAATTTTTGGGTGGTTCGTGGGAGATTGTAGTGGTGGGTTGATGCGTGGAAGGTGGTCAGGTAGGTGGACTGCGATACTGTCAATCACTTTTGCCTGGGCAATTTGATATGGTTTGACAGACCCATGGTAGTGACAGCAGTGCCACCAATCGGATCTCTCACCCTCAGCTGCCGATCTCCGAAGAATCGAAATGTGACATTGGCTTTACCCTCTCTCTGTCTCTCTGTACACAGCATCCTTAGCCATGTCATCCTTCACGCCACACGGCTGTCCCAGGTTCAAACAATTTCGTATTTTAATCGTCTGAAGTTACATCAATTTCCTCCGGGCTTCCCGATCCTTGTTTAGTTGCGAGTCTCCATCGGTTTATGTGATGGGTCCCCTTCTTCTTCTGTTGCGAATCTGAACCCTCCTCTTCCAACTTTTGCCGCTTGAACTTGGTTCTTCGGTTCTGAAACCACACTTTTACCTAAGGGAAATAAATAAAGGCTACAATAAATACCAAAATACTAAACAAAAACCATCCACGTGCGTAAAGTGAGAATTCAAATAGCAGAATAGCAAAAGAGATACAAACATAGACTATAAAAGGAGTGCAAAGGCCTTACATTTTTGCATAGGCTCTCATAGATCGCTGTGTGAAAATGTGCCCAATGCTATAGGCCCTAAATGTCTTACAAGTTAGGCTAGAAGTACGGTTATTTTCAGATGGGATATTGCCTAGGTCAAAAATGGCATGTATGGCATGCTCTATTTTTTTATAGTACAAACATAAGCCAATTACGAGACATTGACGTCACCTTGGTCGAAAAAAAACGGGCGCAAACAGGCCCACGAATATGCAATGCATAACAAATAAGTTTCATTTAATTTCTAATAATTTCCCCCAAAATGTAAAAGTCACATTGCTTGTTAATTTTAAGCCTTTTGTAAATGCATATCAATAGGCTAGTGGGCAATATTAATATATACAAGCCATCCGTCTGACAGCTTGGCAAGTGAGGTGCATTTAATGTGCTTTCAGTCAGCTAATTGAAGTGGGTGATGGTTAATTTCTCCCTCATTCCCCACTGAAAGCCTCCGTTTAGAGAAGAGCCGGTGGTGACACTGGGACAAAAGACACCGACCGTTCCGCAAGCTGAGAGGCACAAATACGATCTTAAATATGGCCAGGGAAATTCATTGAGTCCGTCTCATTCTTTTTAGCGTGCAATAGATCCTTTAAAATGGTTAACTGGTTAATTGCCCTCCATTTTGAATGGAAACCTTTTTTCCCCCAAAACAAAGTCATTCAACCCAACGAGGTTGTACAATGATCATGGATTTCATCCAACTAAAAGCCTCAAGGCCGATGGTGGTGTATACATTTATTTTTGTATATCTGAAACTGTGGGTTTACAGGTCTATCCAATAGTAGGCCTAATTTTGAAAAATGAATAAACGTGTGTTTTCATTTATATAATTTCCCCCACTTAATTTCAAAATTTAAAATAGAATAGCATTTAGGCCTATGTGAAATTCATAAATTTGACCTGCTATACGGATTAACCATAGCATGTGTGCAGTTTCCCCCAAAAGACAACACATTGTCGTGTTTTCAAGAAATGAATAAATAATTCCCCTAATGTCACTTATAGGCAGGCATATGAATTCCCAATAAACAATTAGCATATTCAGATAAATTTAGCATATTCACAGATTCCGTAGCCAACACCAAAACAAGTTATTATTGTCCTATAGCCTAATGTAGGTAGGCCTACAGGCTATAAAACACCCCTTGAAAAATACCCCACAAACCTGTGCGTCATGTCAGGTCTGATGCAACTTGACACAATCGTCTTTTAAATCCATTCCCTATTCAAAGTAGGCCTAATGCGGATTTAACGATACACTTGTGAATATTCTATTCATTTTCTTACCTGAGTTTCTGTGAGGCTAAGGGTGTGCGCAAGCTGTTTTCGTTCGGCACCTACGACGTAATGGTTTTTTTCAAATGCGTGCTCAAGCCGCAGAAGTTGGGAAGGGGAAAAAGCTGTCCGAATTCTTTTGGGCTTTCTGGCCAGTGCATTGTGCAAAAGGAAGCTCTCCGGGCTTGTTTCGTTACCTGAAAACGACAATGGGAGGGATATTAATTATGACCACTCTTATGTTGCAAACTGAGGCTAAAGAGATGATGATGCTATGCTCATAATTTGGCTATACCGCAGACTTGGGCCTTCTAACTTTTAACTAAAGTCTACGGCAACACTCAATTGAACATTGAAACCAATTTAGTCACAAGCAACACCTTGACAATTTTTTGCAATCATTTTAACAATAGCAAATTCATACCGTTTATATTATTCAAATGGGAACAATAGGGCTATGCAGTGGCTAAATTAAGCGCCGTTTCGATACAGTCTTTGGTTATCCTTAAAACACTAGGCCTACACATAAAAAATAGCAACACAATGGTCTACAATCACAAAGGGGCCTAGAAGCCTCTATAGCTTAACCCTTTTCGAACTTTTATTTTTAACATTAGCCTACAGTCACTGGTATACTGTAAGTATATGGTGGAGAAAAAAATAGACTACATTAGCCTACATTTTTGTCAGAATTACTATCAAGACCCTTATTAAAATAACCATTATGAAAACAGATCGTTCACTTATTATACAATTTGCATGTCACTGTTTTCAGAAAAGGATAATGTGCATCCACCAGCAAAAATATATAATTTTCTAAAATGACAGTCCAATTTGGGGGACGATAAATTAATAGTACGATTCTAAAAAGTGCATTGTGTACAATTTCTTAAACAGCAGTTTGGGCAATAAAAACATAGCCCACAAATACGACCCAATGCCTATTCCAAGGCACGGATGATTACAAAAAAATCCACAGGCATCTATCAATGTAGTTAAGTTGATTTGCACTCAGTTTAAACATGAAGTAAATATCTAGGCCAAATTAAATCGTTATTTATTTTTCAACAATCATTTTTTGGTTCAAAATAACAAGTCAATTACTTATATCGGCCTACACTTTCCAGTTGTAAGGTTTTATGCTTATTTTTGTTTCAATGAAATATTTTAGATGCTAAAGGACTTTTCAAAAGTCCACTCTTTGCAATTCCTTTTTAAACAAAATGTAAAATGATAGGCTATAGACTACCAGCAAAATAAATGTAAACCCGTGTCACCACATTGAGAAATACTATGCCCTACATTAAGCTACTAAAAGTACCCTAGCCTATTCCAGTTGAACAGTGTTCTAATTATAACTAATTATAACAGACAAAAACAGTTTGTAAAACTGTTCGAGACAAGACGATAGATAGCACATATATTTCCAAAATTCGATAGCGAATATTTATCATTCGTTTCTTTATTCTCATAATTACAAGTTATATTGGCCTACATAAATGCTATGGTACATCCAAAAGGGCTTAACAGCATAAATACGTAATAAATGCGTTAAAAAGACAAATGTAAATTCAACATACCTTGGAATCTGTGACCCAAGTACCTATATCTATGTATTAGCCATGGGTAAAAAGTTGAGGGGTCCCTTTGCTGGCTGGCAAAAAGATGGTGCGGACTATGTGAGGATGAAAGTGGGTGAGCCAAAGCGTGTGGAGGTGGTACCGAATGAACTGGGACACCGGAGTTGTTCTGATGTGAGACCGCCTCAGCGAACACCAAGTCCGGATTAGAGTAGACGCCCCTGCCGCTGGAATGAAACCCGTTCAGAAATGGATTCATCTGGCTGGAGTTTGCATAGCTCAGAGCTGCTGGTCGTATGGGCTCCTCAGACCTCGACACTGGTAGAGGATTATCCTTCGCTACCAACGATTCTATAGTAAAACACCTCTTCGGTGTAGGTTGAAACATGGTTTGATAGTCAAGATTCCCCAGCATAGAGTTTAAGAGGTGCAGGCGTTCTTCGTAAAAAAAAAATAGGTTACTACTCCACACCGAGAAAGTTTGTCAGCATAAATAACTTTGGAACGAAGAGTGTAGCAAGAATAGAAGCCAAAGTAACAATAAATCAACAAATAGCCATAAAGGTGGTCAACTGCGCCAGACAATCCATGGATGTGATCGGTTCCTCACCAGTTGTGCAAGCGATTTGTTAGTTCATGAGCCTAATTAGCGCCGGAGTCACATAAACAGCTTCCTCTGAAGCCTGTAATGGCATGGTGATTGGTCGCTGCTACTCGCCTTAAGGTTGAGGGAAGAGTCTTTAAGTGCGTCAATAGGAACAGGCACGGAGAGGCGGACTCGAGCAAAACGGAACGGATTCGTTCAGAACCAGATCTTCAGAACATTTTTACATAGGCTACTCAGCTGAACCAGTAGAAAAGCTCAAGGTACTTACGTTTGCATTTTTGTCTACCGATAAGGCCTGGGGACAGTTGGTCTTAAAGGGACCTTTATGTTTATCAGTGTTGAGTTTTATGTTGAAGTACGGGGCTAAGAGTCGGTTTAACATTCTTTGACATAAGTGTGATACGTTGTTAGTATAAAATGTAGCCTACACCATTGACCTGGGTGTGTTTACCAATAGCCACCACATAGTTCTGTTTAAATAGGGTTTTACCGATTTTACATTTTAGGGGTACCCTTTATATTTATTTCATATTTTCCATTATTATGGTAATTACAGCATACCCAACTACATACCCTGGCCTCGTCTCTCCGTGTTTTCATGTTCTCCTATCAGTTTGTGATTAGTTAGGGGTTGAAGGCTCCCCAATTTCTATTGGCCGGAAGATTGGGACGATGGATATTGGATCCACACTATTCAGTGCAGTTGGTGTGTTGTATTGACATATAAACGACCCATTCATTTAGGCCTACGTAAATTACCCTACACACAACTTTTTTGCGTAGGCTAATTCCTGCTCAATGCAAGTCAAGCATTCACTGACGAAAGGTTCATCATTTGTAATTTGAGGTTTACAAAGGGCATAGGAAGACACAGGCCTATACACACGCACGAGTTTAGAAATGTATTTGGTATGCCTTTCATTTTATCATTCATTTAGCGGAAATGTCTGTAGCATAATAATAAATCCATCTGTAACATATAGCCTATTATATACCGCAATAGGCCTACATGTTTTAGTGATATCTTCATTATTTTGCTATTGCTGAATTCCATGAAAATGCGCATGATGGTTTTCTTAATCCAATAAAGGATCTCTGTTGGAATAAGTTAACTATGTTTTTCTTTCATTTAACTGCAGGTTTTTAGTCACTGTCATTATTATGATGCTCGTCTTCGGGGACATATGATTCAACCCACAAGTAGGCTATAAGAAAATGCTATGGGGTGTGAGTCCAAATCTGCCCGGGCTATGAGTCTCTGCAGTTTAACTTTGTTTGCGCTATTCTGCTTATTAGATCTACGTGGCCAATCCGTCCTGCATTACTACAAGCCCATTACATTGATGGTAAAATTATTATGAATAACAACAAAGCCATTTTTTGTTGTTGTTGATGATTATGATTATTAATTAGGTCTATTCATATTATGCCAAGGTTACACTTTTGCGAATTAAATCTAAGATTGACTTAAAAATATATAAGAAAGATATCGAAGGATGACTTCAGTTGAACAAATTTGACGTCGGGACAGCTCATGTAGGCTATAGTGCCAAGTCGGTCTAATGATAACATGGTAGCAAGCCATGGCTTGTACCTGAAAACTGGGATGATGAAAACTTAACTGAAGTCAGCACGCATTGTGTTATTTTAATAAATTATAACCCCAATAAGCATTTGTGTTGCACATCGATATTGCAACATTGCACCATTGTAGGCCGTTGTCTCCTTGCGTAGTAATATGCACTATTTCCCTCTATGTGTAGTGTCTTTGAAAACGTCCTGTGCGTATGATTTACATTTGACCTGCTGTAGGCCTGACTTGATTTGATTTATTTCATTCACGCTCGCAGTCCACAATACTGAATTTTGCAGAATGCACAGTTACAATTAGACAATAGTTAAAAAACACAAGATATTGCATTCAATTGAGAAGGTCCCATATGTCTTTCGAAACGTCCTGTGCATATGATTGACATTTTATCTGCTGTAGGCCTGAATTGATTTATTTAATTCATACTCGCAGTCCACAAGACTACATTTTGCAGAATGCACAGTGGCATTTAGACAATATTTTTAAAAACACAAGATATTACATTAAATTAAAAAGGTCCCATGTCTTAGAAAAAAATGGCTGTGGCTGTGGTAGAATTGACCAGCCTTTTTGGCCTTGCGTTGATTTTGGACAGTCGGTTCTGGTTTCAGAGGACTCTGCCAATACTGTCTCCCTTTCTCTGTGGTAGGAGATCATGTGGAGGGTGGTCAGGTTGGTGCATGGCAGTGACCAATCTTACTGCTGCTTGCTCTCTCCGTGACTGTAGTGGTGGAAGGGTCAGTGGGATGTCTCTGTTTTTTGTTATTATCTTGCTTGTCCTTTTCTGTACACGGTGCAGCTTGCTGCTTCTTTGTGTAGCCCAACAGCAACACACTGTCTGGCATACTCCAGGCATCAGATGGCCTATATATCATAATGGCCTGCATTAGTCAATGAGGAAACGGACGTTTTGCAGTTACAGACTGATAAACAGTAGGCTAATGCATCTACTTCAGCACTAAGGCAGAATATTAGTGATAATAAAATAATAACGAAAAATAGAACAATTCTTCTTCTTCTTCTTCTTATTATCAGTTCATCAGTATTATTGTTCCAGAAATTATGATATTAATAGCATAATAATAACAATAGGCCACATGCCCTTATGTATGTAGCAACGAATAAATGTAGGTCTACTCAGTTAGACCTACTTTAGTGAATTGATGCTAAGATGTAAATGAATAAAAACATTGTTAACAATATAGCTAACAAGATTCCCTTATATTACACTGGTCTCATTCTTTGGATTGTTTATTATTGGAATCCATTCAATGAACCAGGGATGAAGGAGCGTTTCTCATGGGTGTTGGCTTAGTAGGCTAGCTGTTCAAAACTGCGTCACCTACTGGTAGCCTTGTCAATGCAAATATGTACTTACGCGGATAATCGTTTGTTTATCATACATTTTTTTAGTAGCTTTCTTTTAGTTGAGGTTTTTATTTCCGTTGCATATCTGTTTGTATAGTCCTAGATTATTTTGGAAAAACTCTACGTTTTTTTTTTTTACAGCATCCATGACGGATGGTTCTTAAACCATCATGGTTCGTGCGACTTCTTGGTTTTGACCATAGAGATAGATAGAGGACTCTAGTACCCAAAAGCCTATTTTGTAGCATGAGCAGCGCCCATTGACTACTTTCACCATTTTTAAGGAGTCAAGTGGGTGGGACTTCCTAAGGGTTAAGGAAGGATCACATAATTCCATCCGGGTTATCAGGGGGATCATCCAATGATTTATACTTGTGTGCAAACATTCCATAACGTCAAGTGGAAGTAAATCAAATCACATTTTATTCATCACATGCTTCATGAACAACAGGTGTAGACTAACAGTGAAATGCTTACTTACGGCCCTTCGCAAAAATGCAGAGAGAAAGAAAATAGAGATATCATAGAAAAGTAAAACACGTTATAATAAAAGTAATAATAAATACAAAATGAGCAACGATAACGTGGCTATATACACAGGTACCAGTACCGAGTCGATGTTCATGGGTACGAGGTAATTGAGGTAGATATGTACTTATAACTAGGAATAAAAGGACCTATAATAAACAGTAGCAGTAGTGTATGTGATGAGTCAATAAAAGTTAGTGCAAAAAGGGTCAATGCAGATGGCCCGGGTAGCTATTTGGTTCACTATTTAACTAACTATTTACAGTCTTATGGCTTGGGGGTAGAATCTGTTCAGGAATCTGTTGGTTCCAGACTTGGTGCATCGGTACTGCTTGCTGTGCAGTAGCAGACAGAACAGTCTATGACTTGGGTGGCTGGAGTCTTTGACAATTTCCTGGATGGCAGGGAGCTCGGCCCCAGTGATGTACTGGACTGTACGCACTACCCTATGTAGAGCCTCATGGCTGGTTGCCAAGCAGTTGCCATACCAAGCGGTGATGCAGCCAGTCAAGATGCTCTCAATGATGCATGGTGTAGAACTTTTTCAGGATCTGAGGGCACATGCCAAATATTTTCAGCCTCCTGAGGGGGAGAAGACATTGTTGCTCACTCTTTACAATTGTGTTGGTGTGTGTGGACCATGATAGATCCTTAGTGATGTGGACACCGAGGAACTTGAAGTTCTCAACCCGCTCGACTACAGCCCTGTTGATGTGAAATCGCCAACCTTGGCTTCATACCTGTTCAAACAACACACTGCAGGTGGGAGTATGCACCCTTTCAGTTTGTTTACCAACTCATAGAAGTAATAGAAGAAGAAATTCACTACTTTAAAATCGAGATAGCCTCAAAGGCACTGCAGGTACTCTCACAGACGCCAAAATCGGACAGACACAAACAACAGTCCTCTATCATTCTCTATGGTTTTGACCAACATTCAGCGATGGTGCGCTGCCGGCCTCCGGTGGTCATCTTGTGAAAGTGCGGTGGAATTATTAGTATGCTTTTACACCCGTTATTAAAAAGTTGGTGTCTAAATGTGTTAATTTCAGTTACAGGAAACAACAAGAATGTGAGAAAAATGGCTGAACTGTGTCTTCGAAATTGTACTCACCGAGAAACATATTCTGTCATCGCTTTGTATAGTGCTTTCAGAAAGTATTCACACCCTTTTACTTTTTCCACATTTTGTTGTGTTATGAAGTGAGATTCAAATTGATTTAATTGTAATTTTTTTGTCAACTTTCTACACAAAATACTCTGTAATGTCAAAGTGGAAGAAAACTTCTAACATTTGTATAACAACAACAAAAAATGAAGAAAAATAAAACACGAATATATCTTGATTAGATAAGTATTCAAACCCCTGAAACAATACATGTTAACATCACATTTGGCAGCAATTACAGCTGTGAGTCTTTCTGGATAATTCTCTAAGAGCTTTCCACATCTGGATTGTGCAATATTTGCCCATTATTATTTTCAAAGTTCTTCAAGCTCTGTCAAATTGGTTGTTGGTCATTGCTAGAGAACCATTTTCAGGTCTTGCCATAGATTTTTAAGCAGATTTAAGTCAAAACTGGAACTCGGCCACTCAGAAACATTCACTGTAGATTTGGACTTATGTTTTAGATTATTGTCCTGCTCAAAGGTGAATTAATCTCTCAGTGTCTGATGGAAAGCAGACTGAACCAGGTTTTGTGCTTGGCTCCATTCCATAATTTTTTTATCTGGAAAAACTCCCCAGTCCTTACCGATTACAAGTATACCCATAACATGATGCATGCACCACTATGCTTGAAACTATGGAGAGTGGTACCCACTAATGTATTGTGTTGGATTTACCCCAAACGTAACACTTTGTATTCAGGACAAAAAGTTAATTGATTTGCCACATTTCTTGCAGCATTACTTAAGTGCCTTATTGCAAACAAGATGCGTGTTTTGGAATATTCTGTACAGGAGTCCTTCTCTGTCAGTTAGGTTAGTATTGTGGAGTAACTACAATGCTGTTGATCCATCTTCAGTTTTCTCCTATCACAGCCATTCAACTCTTTAACTGTTGTAAAGTCACCATTGGTCACCATTGGTGAAATCCCTGAGCGGTTTAGTTCCTCTCCGGCAACTGCATCTTTGTAGTGACTGGGTGTATTGATATGCCATCCAAAGTCTAATTCATAACTTCACCATGCTCAAAGGGATAACATTCAACGTTTGCTTTGAGCTTTTTACCCATCTACCAATAGGTGCCCTTCTTTGCTGTGAAGCATTGGAAAACCTCCCTTGTCTTTTTGGTTGAATCTTTGTTTGAAATCCACTGCTTGGCTGAGGGATCTTACAGATCATTGTATGTGTGGGGTACAGAAATGAAATAGTCATTCAAATAAATTATGTTAAAAATTTCAATTTAATCCATTTTAAATGCAGGCTGTAACACAGAGAAATGTGGAAAAGGTTAAGGGGTGTGAATACTTTCTGAAGGCACTGATATAGGCCTAGCCTATTTAATTATCAAAATTGTGTGTAAAGATGAAGCATTTCACATAGTAGGCCTAGGCTAACCTTCAAACTATTTCCCCCAAATAATAAAGTAATCGACTATTAAGTCACAACATAGGCTACGATGCATTGACATATCTAATACAGTAAACTAGTAAGCTAATATAATAATGTAATATTTTTCCATGTTCATCAAATTGAAACGGGTGAAAATAGCTGTTGAGGCAGAATAATTCCTACAAACTATTCTAGAGCCAACATTTTTGCATAATGACTATTGAAAAAATACACGTGTAAAATATTGCTGAATGATAAGCTTTGTAAAGTAGGACTAGTAGGCCTATAGCTTATGAATTATCACATTTTCTACAGCCTACACGTAAAACCAATACGCGGTATCATAACATTTGCACTCTGCTACACTTTTGCGAACTAATTCTGGCGGAGAAAAAAAAAGCTAACATATTGGCCAACACAACTTCCCCTATCTTCATAATCATAGCCCTAATATTGCACATTTTAATCGGCCGTGACTTACGAAACTAAAGGTGTGCGTGTTTGTGTGACTGTGAGTGCGTGTCGACATATCCCACCTGATTTTTCAGACTACGGTGTTAGCCGAGTCCTTTTAAATTGACATGAAAAACAGTTTACCCCAGTTCCCTATAAAGGTAACTTTTTTTTAAAGAAAAAAACAGCTACAGATGTCTACGCAACTGAATAATATTTATGCATTTGACAGCCCTATATTTGCATCATATATCAAACAATCTTGAAAACTACATTAGCCCTATATTTGATGAATTTTCTTTTTAGCTTTTTTCGTTTTGTATTTATACATTACCTTTGCCTTTCTGATTTAGGCTATGTAGCTACTTTACATGGCTTTGCTTCAAATACAACTGCATTTCAATACCTCAAGAGGAAATAGTTCTAGCGCATTCCTTGCAGAGATCACTGCAAATAGCCTCCTTCCATGGTGGCAAAATAATATAACATATTTTGGTTACCCGTTGGAGCATAATCTACACGCATTTCAGACACATCACAGTTGGCCCACCAATAATATATCAAATAGGCCTAAGATCCAAAATCACGCAAATATGTCTATCGAACTAATGAGGGTGATTGTTGTGGTTTGGATAGTTAATAGGACGCGTAAAGACTGGTTGCATGAAAATGTAAGATTCGAAATGAAACCAACCGTAGCTTCTTTACACATTCTTATGGATAGAATCCAAAGGTCAAACGAGTAGGCCTACACTCAATGAGGATGGTACTGAGAGATGATTGAACCCTTTTTTACATAGCCTTGGCCTACATAATTGTATAGCCAGCCTAGACTACATAAACCCACAAAGAGCTTTGTTACTTATTTTTACATTCTCAAGTAGAAACATGTATTTCCCCTACAGAGAATTACAACTAACAGGGAACAACTTTTCTCCGTTGAACTAACCTCTGGATGTAAGACTTTCACCCATTTCAACTGAGATATAAGATTAAATGCGATTCTCTAGCTTTCACTCCCCCTTATGGATTTAAAAGGAATGGACTGCTGTAAGAAATATGGTGGAAACTCCCCCCCAGCCATGCTCACTCGAATCCAAGGGTGTAAACTCTATCAGTCCCGAGATTCTAGCAAAAAAAACGACATTTAATTTATCTGACTTTCATTAATCCAGCCCTTACATTTTTCCTCACGGTGAATTGTTTTACCATTTTATTTTCAGGACAACCAGGGCTACAAGTAGAACAGAAAACAATTTCATAGTTGCATTCATGACTTTTATTTAAAAAGGACCAAGTGTAAGAATAACTATTTCTCTGTTAGGGCTCAAGGCCTGAAGGGTTGGTTAGAACATAGCTTGTACTTAGTCAACTGTTGCGCAAAGTACTTGATTAATAAAAGTTTTATCTATAAACATGCAATATGGTTGAATGATTTAAAATAGAACCAGACACTAGATATTGAGTGAGACCAATTATACCGAACAAAAATATAAAAGCAACATCAACAATTTCAAAGATTTTACTGAGTTACAGTTCGTTATAAGGAAATCAGTCAATTGAAATAAATTCATTAGGTCCTAATCTATGAATTTCACATGCATGGGCATGAATTGCCTCCCAATTAATTGTTTTATAATTTTATTTTCAGGACAACCAGGGCTACAAGTAGAACACAAAACAATTTGATAGTTGCATTCATGACTTTTATTGACAAATGTCAATTGAAAAATAAGGTCTGCCAAAGCAAAAGCCTGATAAAAATGAAGTCATATGAATGCTGTTAAGTACAGAAATGATTTACTCACTGGGAAATTAATATCCAACTAGTCAGTGACAACTATGTGGAGTTTGTGACAGCAACTAAACTGGACAGTTTTATCTCCATCTCTTCATACAAAGACTCAATCATGGACACACTTACTGACAGTTATGGCTGCTTCGTGTGATGTATTGTTGTCTACCTTCTTGCCCTCGTGTGCTGTTGTTTGTGCCCAATAATGTTTGTACCATGTTTTGTGCTGCTACCATGTTGTTGTCATGTTGTGTTGCTACCATGCTGTGTTGCCATAGGTCTCTCTTTATGTAGTGTTGTGGTGTCTCTCTTGTCATGATGTGTTTTGTCCTATCATTTTATTTTTAATCCCAGCCCCCATCCCCACGAGGCCTTTTGGTAGGCCATCATTGTAAATCATTTGATCTTAACTGACTTGCCTAGTTAAATAAAGGTTTAAAAAAAAATAATCCTAAAATAAAAATAACTATGTGAGCTTATTACAGTACTATAGACACTATGTCATGGGATTTCCTATGATCTATGTAGAAGAACCTTACCTTCTAACGACTCTTGTGAGCATCATAGATCAAAACATGTCACGTGCAAGTTTGTGAAAGTCTCAGCTTTTCATAGATAGCTTTTAATAGTTTGTAGCTTGAACCATTCTGACTCTACAGAGGTTTTTGTATAAAAGACCCGGCCCCGGCCCTCGTCTCACAAACACAGCTCTAGTTCAGCCCCCATTAATCACAGACAAATGGTTTATCTACGGATGCAGAATAGACAAACAAAAACTGAACACAAATATAAACGCAACATCAACAATTTCAAAGATTTTAACTGAGTTACAGTTCATATAAGGAAATCAGTCAATTGAAATAAATTCATTAGGCCCTAATCTATGGATTTCACATGCATGGGCAGGGGAGCAGCCATGGGTGGGCCTGGGAAGGCATAGGCCCACCCACTGGAGAGCCAGGCCCAGCCGATCAGAATTAGTTCCTCCTCCTCAGACGATCCCACAGGTGAAGAAGCCGGATGTGGAGGTCCTAGGCTGGCGTGGTTGCACGTGGTCTGTGGTTGTGAGGCCGGTTGGACATACTGCTAAATTCTCTAAAACGACGTTGGAGACAGTTTATGGTAGAGAAATTAACATTAAATTCTCTGGCAACAGCTCTGGTGGACATTCCTGCAGTCAGCATGCCAATTGCACGCTCCTTCAAAACTTGAGATATCTGTGGCATTGTGTTGTGTGCACCTTTTAAAAGTGGCCTTTTGCCCCAAGGACAAGGTGCACCTATGTAATGACCATCCTGTTTAATCAGCTTCTTGATATGCTACACCCGTCAGGTGGATAGATTATCTTTGCAAAGGATAAATGCTCACTAAGAGGGATGTAAACACATTTGTGCCCAAAAAATAGAGCGAAATAAGCTTTTTGTGCATATGTAAAATGTCGGGGATTTTTTATTTCATGGGACCAACACTTTACATGTTGCGTTCATATTTTCGCTCAGTGTAGATACTCTTAAGAATGCACATCAAAATGGGAATCAACTACTTTTTAGGTTAAGAAGCAACTTTAACAAAATACATATTCATTGGCAATAGAGATAGTTGTTGATGAGATGACACATTTGATTTAACAATTAAACAGCTTTGCTATGCCAAAGTTTTCATCAGCTTAGGCCAAGGTTAAACCACTAGGAGGCTGGCGGCAATAAGGGGTACATTAGCCATTGCGGGGCCATTTTGAAGCAGATGCTTAGAGAGAGGGTGGACTCAGCGGCGGGCCACAGTGGTCCAGCCGTCATCGTCGGTCTCGTCGGTGGTCTTCTTAGGGCCACCAGCATTCTCGTTGTCTTTCTCGGGGCGCCAGGAGCTCTTCTCTCCGTCCTCTTCACGCTCGCCCTCTCTGGGTCTGGGAGGAGTCGGACGTTCCTCTTTACGCTCCTCACGCTTGTCGTCACCTGCACGGCGCCAGGAGCCGCCTCCTGTGTGCACAGAACCCCGTCTCGTTAGGGGATGGCATCTTAACGTTGTTTAAAAATACCTCCTCCAGATTGGAAATACCACCACAGGACAGGGGTTACAGTAGTCTTGATTTTCATGGTATAGGCAATGTATGATACTATTGCTGCAATAACAGGTTGATGCTTGATACCGGTTGACGCTTGCAATAAATACAAAGCAAGTGGGGACACCTGCTGGCTAAATGGTTTAAATTAAAGCTTTATAGCAAAACTTTAAACGTATCTGCAGAGGACTGAGCTCGTCTTACCTTCTTCAGGCTCTCTGCTGGGTGGGGGGCGTTCACGGTCATCCCTGTGATCAGGTCTTTCTCGACGGATAGGAGGGTGGTCCTCGCGGGCAGGCTCTTCCTGACGAACAGAGTCTCTCCAGCTTTTCTTGGGCGCCTCATCAGCATCTGGCCTTCTCCAGGCACCACCACCTCCACCACCCTCCTCCCTGAAAACAGAGGTCCCCCATTACTCCACAAAAAAACCTACACCTCGCCATAACACACATATGCTACTTTATTTTCACAATATCAGTGAAACCATCCACCCGTTTAGGGCCACTCCTGATCATATGGTATATGAGCCTCCATATCACAGTAGTGCCGTTTGTAGTCCACATACTGTGTGTCTGACCTGGGTGGGCGGCGCTCTGGGAAGCGTTCGCTCTCCTGTTTTTCCTCTCTCTCCTCCCTCTCGCCCTCTTCGTCCTCCTTGCGGCCGCCACCTTCGCGGGGTGGACCCCAGCTCTCCTCGCGGGCCTTTTCCCTCTCACGCCAGCCACCACCTGAAGTAGACACCAGAGCAACTGCCCATGATCCAGCACAATGTGTGAAAAGAACTGGCAACAGTTGCCACTACACAAACATTTACTATTGGAAGTTCAATAAATAGTTAACAGAATTACAGGAGAACAAGTACAAGGGCGCTTTCAACAACAACACACTTACTACACAAGACCAACATGCAACCACATCAATTCAATAATCCATATTTGGAACAGATTAAATGAAAAACGCATCCATACCGGGCCGGACAGCGGGCTTCCATGGCTTGTCGTCACGGGGCCCTCCCCTCTCGTCATCTCCTCCTCTCCTGGGGCCCCAGGTGTCATCATCAGCACCGCGTCTGGGGGCCCTGGACTCGTCCATGCCTCTGCGGGGGCCGTCATCAAAACCACGCCTGGGGCCATCATCGAAGCCTCTGCGGGGACCGCGGTCCTCGTCCCCTCCCCTTCTGGGACCACGGTCATCGTCCCCAAAGGTTCTCCTTGGTGGACGGTCTTCATCCATGCCTCTGCGCAGGGGGCGGTCATCGTCTCCGCCACGGCGAGGGCCGTCTCCTCCTCTCCTGAAGGGTGGCTCTCGGTCTCTGTCCTCGCCGACATCCTCGCGGCCCTCGGCTCTCCAGTCCCTAGAGACCGAGCGAACGCACAGCACAGTTATAAGACAGTGAACACAAACATACAAAGTATTTTAAACCAGGTAAAATACTTAAAGTTTGCAATCTGAATGAAATCCTACTCACTTAGCCTGTACGGTGACACTATAGAGAATAATAAAGCAGTTTTTTGATCAGTGAACACAAAATTATTTTTAACCAGATGAAGAGCTTCAAAAACACATTCTGAATGAAATCACACTCACTTATCAGGCACGGGGCGACGCCTCTCTGATTCAACCTCGGTACGCCTCCTCCATCCTCCTCCTCCTTCCTCCTTCTCAGCGCCCCAGTCCTGGAGAGGAAAAGAGTGTCCAACACTGAGTGACGGGTTTCATTACCTTTACAACATAATTATGATCATTTTATCCTACTCAATATACCTTTATCTAAGCTCATTTTTAAGTTAACAGGGTACTAAGTCGACAGGGTGAAGGACTACATTCATTTCGCATTCTACACCCAAAGTGTCAAGACATTTCACACTGTGAAGGGGGAAAATAGCTGTATTTTACTTTCAGACGGGTGCCTGTGCTTGTCGCTCTCAGTTCGCCGGTGAAATAGAAGTGCATTTCATTTCATGTCGCTCTTTGAGCGATCAATGGAGGAGAATCATCACTGAGCAAACAAAACTTTTAAGTGACTTTGGGTCCATTAAAAGCTCAACATAAAACCCATTTATTAATATTAGATATTGATCTTAACACCCCTTTAAAGTGAGTCATCTTTGACTCAACAGGCAAAGTGAGGCTGTGTGAAAGTGCTCTTGGAGATGTTGGCGGGGATGTGTAGTAGGCTACCTTGGTTTCTCCTCTGGGTTTCTCCTCGGACCTAGCAGGAGTCCTCATCTCATCCTCTCTGCGGCGCTCGCGCTCCTCGATCTCCTGCTGCCGGGCACGCTGCTTCCTCTCCTGCTCCTCCAGTTTGGCAAGGCGCTCCTGGTACACCGCCTCCTCCGCCTCGCGCGCCTCCTGCTCGATGCGCTCACGCTCCTCGCGCTCTGCAACAACACATGGATAATACATAGAACACAGAACACAGGACAACTGAAGACTATGGGGCAAGCGTCACATTGGACACCTAGATGAACAAACTCCAACCAAAAACCACATTGGACCCCAAATCTAACCTACCTAAATCTGTGCGCATAACTCAAGTTTTTTCACACATCTTCAATTGACATCAATTAAACTATTCCACCAAGGCCTAAAACTAACACCTGCCAAATGCGGGTAGATTTTGGCATTGGAGGGTAAGACGTCTATTTCACCAGCCATGTTGGTGGCAGGTCAGGGCTCCACAGTGAGAGCGTTTCACTCGCATCTGTGACTAAAAATAGTCAAGTATGATCACATTTATAGTCAAATAAATGCTGCAGTGGCTGTTTTCAAAGTATTTCCGCTGTTTTGTTTCATAGCTGGAAAATTAATCGCACAAAGTCAAAGAACTACGAATCCTATATAGCCTATTCCACCTCGTGATGCAACACCGCCAAGCTAGGGGTTGTGTGCACGTGAAGAGCTGATTGAAAGATTCATTTTTAGAAGCGTTGCACACAGGCATAAAAGTGGGTCTAATTTACTTGAATCGAAAGTCTACTAAAGTTAGACTTTGTCCTTCTGTTTCTTGGTTATTTACATTGTTTTGCTCACAAGCTAGGTTGTTTTTCTATATTTTAGTTTAAACTGCTAGGGAAAAGATAACGCTTCTACTAGTCAGACTCAATCGCACAGGCAAACATGACGAGTCCTGTTACCACGGTAACCTCACATCGTTAAAGTGTATGGTAAACATTTTTGCCTCATCTGTGATATTTTGGTTAAAAGTTAAAAATTAAACAATATACCACATTACTTCTTACTAGTAATACATTTATGGTGTTAGAAACATTACAAAACATTCTCATCTGTTTATTTTGTGTTTTGTTGGTGTGATTTTAGCGAAAAATTTATATTTTGGCTGGTAAGAAAATCGTACTTGCTGGTAGATTTTTAAATGCCCTGTATTCCACCCTTTAAGAGAAACTCAGAGGACTAGATCTAAGTTCATTTGACAGTCATTCTATATATCAAGTCATCTCTGGACCTGAGAAGTAACTCTTGAGGTACCTTTCTTGAGCTGCTCCTCGTGGATGCGCTGGGCCTCCTCCTCCTTATTGCGGTAAAAGGTGTTGCGACGGTCCTCCTTGCGGTGGATCTTCCTCTCCTCTCGACGCTTCGTCCTCTCCTCCACCAGGCGCTCCTGGAACTGTTTCACTTTTTCCTTGGAAAGTAAGAAGAACAAAGACATTTTAGGCCAACGCTTTCAACTCATAACATTCTTACTGAGTTGTGTTCTTTACATGATGAAAAAGAACACCGGCAAAATAACTCATGGTGTAACACCATTGACACTGGTATTACTTTTGTTTGGTTATTCCTGCTTTCTTAGTAGCAACTAAAAATAGCTATTTAATGTCATTGTAAATGGGCTTATAGAATCTGTGGTTTCATGCACGTTCAAATGGCGTTTACCTCGTAGATGAAGCTGCGAGCGTCGGTTATTTTGCCCACAAAGTTCTCCTTGTCCTGCATCATTCTGGACATCCTCTGTTTGTGCTCCAAGGCCTTCTCACGATCCACCTTCATGTTGCTGATCTACAACACAAAACACATGGACCATAATCACTGACCATTGTGTAACCACAACATTTTTTTTATTACACAAAAAAACATGGACCAGTCAGCCTGACATCACTAGAGCGCTCAGTTTATGCATCCTATCTATGATGGCTTTCGGGCTGACACCAGTTAGTCGACTGGTCGATTTGGTTGATAGTCTGTTGGTCGACCGAGATTTCTTTAGTCGAGCAGTTGCTAAAATAAAAATATCATGGTGTACAAGACATGTCTGATTCGCACCTGTCTGAGATGACTGATCCATTGTGGAGGCCATGGGGATGGCATAGTCCATCAGTCTAAGATATGTGATACTGAAATTGTATATGGTTATATTACATAAGAACAATGGTGCAACACCAACAAAAATCTGATTATTTTAAAACAAAATGCGCTCTCCCGCGTAGGATAGTGGTCACTGTCCGCGGTTCAGAAACACATCAGTGGGCTGTTGAATTGAGGCCCTTTTCCTTGACCATGTTGCTGTGTGCACAATAGCAAAGTTAACCAGCATATCGGTGATTAGAACAATGCAGCGGCGGCAGCAGCAGAATGAGGAGATGAGAAAACAGCCCTTGCCTTATTGTCTACGAAAACCCCAACTTAATTAGGTCTATAATCAACCCCAACTTAATTAGGTCTATAATCAATAGCCTAACTGTTAAAGGTGCCTGGCTTTATGAATCATCAATATATCTACAGAAATAAGACAGATCCTGCTTCCGTTGGTTTAATAGCCTACTGATTCCGTGAGCCAAAAACCTCACGCAACGACATTTCAAGTAAACAATTTCACCATTCTTTTTTTAATTTACACTTTTTCCCCCTTAGTCTCTCTGGTATTATTTATAAATTGTGGTTTACACTGCTCCAAATTGTCCGATTTTTTAAATTTATAATAATAACGATCCTTTTTCTTTATCTACTTCTTATTGTTATTACTATTGTGATCATAAGTAATGTCATTATCATCAGTAGGCTTAGTATAGCAGCCTTGCGTAACCACCATTGAGCTGCAGGCCTAAGAATGTATTAAGCCTATATTTCAATACTTATATAGGCTACTGCATCAATCAATAAGTCATAAGTAATTTATGTCATCACAAAGCATAGGCGTCATTCATGATTTGAAGTGCAATCAAACATTTTAATTTTAATTTAAAAACTAAGTGAGCCTTGAATAATTAGCTTAAACAATAAATAAATCCCTCCATTTTGGAAATTGCACTCATGATTGAATGCAACTGTTTTTAGTCTTTGCTGTAATAAAGGCTTAGCAAAATATTTATTACAACAGACTCTCTGGTACGCTTATAATTTATTCAGTGTTGTTTACATTGTTCCAAACTGTCAGAGAAATTATATTGTAATCTACCTGTTTGGCACCCATAATATGCACGCAGTGCTTGATCCTTAACCTTCTTTTTCTTGATCTCCAATATTTTCCACAACTATTCACATTTATTCCACACAGGTGACTTTCCCTTTACCTCCTGAGCAACCAGTAAACATTCCCCCGTTTCAAATTTATTTGTCAGGTCCTCTGCATCCATTTTCCTGTCACATGTGTTACGGTGTTCTGAGTTTGTAATAACCAATTTGATTATGATACGCTATAGGTCAGGCCCTATTGTGCCCTATTTGGACGGGATTCGTTTTACTGGGGGAGGTTGGGTAATGTAATTATGTGCACAAGCACAAAACATCACATCGGTAATTTTTGTCCCGTCCAAATCTGCAATGTCAGTAATTTTTTCATGGCAGGAAACCAACAATTCCAGGCAGAATAGCCTCTGATAATACTAGTCCCGTGCTAATCGACATCCCTGTGTTTTGAGAGAAATGCCTGAGTTTGACAGATGTTGCTCGCGGTTTAAACAAGAAAACAATAACTGATTCGATAAATGTGCATAAGCTATATATGAATGGCTTACATGTAGCCTATCAACTTTCACAGTGAATGCTTTTGTTTATATGTTTTGTGTGTATGAATTGAATATTGCCAAATGCATCAGTAAAACATTTTTAGGCTATTTAACGCAACCCTTTCTGTTAATAGATCACAAAGCAGCAGCATACAACTGACCTAAACGCTTGGAAATGATAAGTTAACTTTCTCATCCGTAGCCTTAAAACACATCTCAAGTGTAATTGCACTGTTTAGCTCACATCTGAAGGCTGGGGGGCATTTAGGACGTACTGTAGATCGATAAAATATCCTAATGATTATGATCACACTTCCTCAATCGAAATGTTATGGTGACACTATACCAAAGACAGTTTGATGTGGTTTAGAAACTTCGGAAGCAAGCTCGAGTTATCAGTGTGGCCCTATCTTCACGCCTAGAATAAAAACCTCCAAGCTTTAGTCATAATTGTTGATTTACATAACAAATAATCATAATTACAGGGGGCAGTTTGGAAAAAAACGAATCCCGTCCGAATCATCCTCCGGAATAGCGGGCATTCTAGACCAATAATTACATAACCAACATTCTCAAGTAATACTAGTCCCATGTGAATAAGTCTTTGGTCACATGCGTGTGATTCATACATGTGTCAGGTAAAGACAGCAAGGGTTGAGGGAATAGGGAATGTTTTTCCTACATTTCGATAACTTGTCAGTCAGAAATAGCTGTAATTATGTTGCAGCTTCAGCAACACGGAGAGCGCCATAAACACTTTTCTGTTCTGTGGTGGTCGCTGCAGCAGGGAGGAGAGAAACAACGGGTGCTAGTCACACAGTCATTCGCTGTCATTTTTTATTTTTTAAACACAGAGCAGCAAGTCTGAGCCCGGCCAAGCACAATCAAATCAATTGCTGGTCGGACACTCTCTAGTCATTTGTGTGTCTTAATTATTTAATCAAACAGTGTGATTAAAGCATCAGACAAGCTCAGTAAATATAGTCGATTTGATTAAAACACATTTTAAGAACAGACAACTCTAGTTCGACCAAGATATTTTGGGGGGGTTGGGGACAGCCCTAGATGGCTTTGTGTTTAGGATTTACAAAGGCACAGACACTGAAGAAATATATTGCCATACCCTCTCCTCCTCTTGGAGCTCCCATAACTCCATGTCTTTGACACGCTGCTCCTCATAGGCCTTCTTGATCAAGGGGATCTCCTCCAGACGTTTGGCACGCTCAAAGTAGTCAATCTGCAAGGACCAGTCCACACATCAAACAATGTTGAGTGAGTAATTTTCCCCCCTAGTAGAGGTCTTTATATATCACCTGTTTGTGTAACAGTCAAGACAGAAAACATGTAATCTCCTAATTTGCTGAAAATTCTGTCTTCACCTTTTTCTCCTGGTTCTTCAGGCGGTCCTGAAGTTCTCGCTTCTCCTTCTCCAGCTGCTCCACCTGCTTGGACATGATGAAGTCAGGGTCCAGGTCCTCAAGGTTCTGTGCAGAGGGTGGTTAAGAGTTAATTTCATCATTGTACATCCACACTTCTTTCCCAAAACCCATTCTAGATTGTATCTACATTCCAGGTTTACACTTATGGTACTGATACAGGTATGACCCATTGGGAAAATTTTGTCTTAACATCATTGACATAGAATTAGAATACTAGAATGAACAGTAACCTTCTTATGATGGTATAAAGGTCAGACATTTTGGTCACGGAGTTGGGCAATGATGGTTTTCCAGATGTGTTTATATAGTGTAAAATAATTAATTAAATTCATTTTAAGAATTTACCTGCACTGTATGTTTGTTAGATAGCAAGCCAGCTTGAGAGGACTGATTCCATTCATTTGTCAAATTAACTGCCAATAAGGTAACATTCCATTCAAACAATGATGTCAACACTAGTTGTAAATGCAACTAGTACTGATATGGTATCATATACACTGAGCAAAACTATAAATGCAACATGTAAAGTGTTGGTCCCATGTTTCATGAGCTGAAATAAAAGATTCCAGAAATGTTCCATATGCACAACAAGCTTATTTTGCTCAAATATTGCACACAAATTTGTTTACACCTCTGTTAGTGAGCATTTTGGGATGCTCTGGATCAACGTGTTCCAGTTCCTGCCAATATCCTGCAACTACGCACAGCAATTGAAGATGAGTGGGACAACATTCCGCAGGCCACAATCAACAGCCTGATCAACTCTATGCGAAGGAGATGTGTCGTGCTGCATGAGGCAAATGGTGGTCACACCAAAAACTGACTGGTTTTCTGATCCACACTTTTTTTTTTTTAAAGGTATCTGTGACCAACAGATGCATATGTGTCTTCCCAGTCATGGGGGACTGTGCTCACCAGCATGGAAGCAGATTTGGGCCTAAGGAATTTATTTCAATTGACTGATTTCCTTATATGAACTGTAGAATCTTTGAAATTGTTGCATGCTGCATGTATATTTTTGTTCAGTATAATAGCACTCACAGCTTTCCAAGAAAACTAAATCTGAGACATTTATGATCTGTTACATATAGAGGCTATTTAAACAGAAAATCGGTATAAAACCAGTATTGTACCTTCCTAATATTGAGTTGCACACCCCCTTTTTTGCCCTCAGAACAGCCTCAATTCATCAGGGCATGGACTCTACAAGGTGTCGAAAGCGTTCCACAGGACCCCATGGCTTCCCACTTGTGTCAAGTTGGCTGGATGTCCTTTGGGTGGTGGACCATTCTCGATACACACGGGAAACTGCGGAGGGTTAAAAACCCAGCAGTGTTGCAGTTCATGACACAAACCGGTGCGCCTGGCACCTACTACCATACCCCGTTCAAAGGCACTTCAATCTTTTCTCTCGCCCATTCATCCTCTGAATGGCACACATACACAATCCATGTCAACTGTCTCAAGGCTTCAAAATCCTTCTTTAACCTCTCTCCTCCCCTTCATCTACACTGACTGAAGTGGATTTAACAAAGTGACATCAATAAGGGATCATAGCTTTCACCTGGATTCACCTGGTCAGTCTGTGTCATGGAAAGAACAGTTGTCCTTAATGTTATGTACACTCAGGGTATTTATAGTTATATGACAATATTTTAGGTTGACTCTAACTCTATTGCATAACATGCCTTACTTTTATTTTCCTGCATAAATCAAATCTGGATTATGCCTCTACTGCCCTTCATTCCAATTAGACTGGTTTGGATTTCTCCCTGACCAATATGGCTGCCATTGTCACCCCATTCAGGAACTTTGAGGGTTTAAGACATAGCCCCTCTAGTAATCTAAAGATGCACTATGCAGAAATCGCTCCTCCATTTCCTAGTTGCTAAAATTCGAATAGTTTGCCTAATTTCTGTTTATATGACAAAACAAGCAAGTAGTGTCGAGAATCATTGTACCATCTAAACCGCTGTGAAATGTATTTTCCATAACCCAAAATATTGTGTTTTCAGCTGATGTACAAAACCAAAAGAAAAAGATGCAAAAACTAAACTTAATGGAAGCAGAGAAATAGCGCACATAAAACAGACCTACCGATTCTTAGACTTGCTTTCAATGAAAATGACAGATCTATAACGCACATTTCTATGTGAATTTGGTCCAGTCAATCAAAAAGTTACATATTGCAGCTTTAATAGGATCTCTAAGGTTAATATGTTTGATGAGTGGCATAATGTACAGCTTATTTGAGCTTATGTGTAGTTTACCTCTATATCGAAGTATTTGAACGCCTTGGCTCCCAACTCTGTCTTCTTGATCTGCTCCAGCCGCTCGCGCACCGTCTTCTTCTTGATCTGCTCGTGCTCCTGCATGATGCGCTCCTTCTCGCGCTCCTTGGCCTCCTGGCGCAGGCGCTCCTCTTCCGCTTTGCGCACCTTCTGCAGCTCCGCCTCGCGTTGTTCCAGCTCCTCCTTCTCCCGCTGGATGTTGAGGTTCTCTAGGCGCTCCTTGCGCTCCTCGATGGTCTGCCGGCGGGCCAGGATGCGCTGGTGCTCCTTGCGGCCATTCTTCAGGTAGGCAGTGATGGCCAGATGGCTTTGCTCCTCACGCTCTTGCTGGAAATGGCAGACAAGAGGGTAGAAGAGTGAGAGACAGGGACAAGTTTGTTTGAGCGAGAATGAAATGGAGCAATAGAGATTGTGCATGAATGGGGTTTCATGCGGTATCAATGTGAATTGGTGTTGTGTTTGTATGTATATGCATGGAACAATACATACAGTATTGGCCCTAAATACCATAGAATCTTTTATGGAATGTGCATCGGGGATGATAGAAAAGCAAGTCTTGATATTTGATCAGGGAGGACAGCGACATTATCGACTTGACGTTTTTAGGGCTTGCAATCCATATACAAATGCTATCTCGACAGGGGGCTGTGCTCACCAGCATGGATGCAGGCTTTATGACCTGGATCGCCTTGGCCAAGGATGACGACATGGCTGTCAGCTGGTTCCTGATTTGCGCAGAGGGCATGTTCTGCAGGAACGGCCCCACAGGAGAGTCCTCTTTGGTTGAGTAGTTCAGGTCTGAACCAAAGCTCAGGTTTCGAGTGGTGTGGTCAATCCGAACCTAGAACAGACGTTTCCTAAATGTTTTTCACGTGTACCATTCTCACTGGAGGCTACTGAGGGGAGAACGGCTCATAATAATGGCCGGAAGGGAGCAAATGGAATGGCATCAAACACCTGGAAACCATGTGTTTGATGTATTTGATACAATTCCTCGGTAGTCATTAACACAAGCCCGTTCTCCCCAACTAAGGTGCCACCAACCTCCTGTGACCATTCTGTGTAATATAAACAGAAGTGTTCATCTTTCAGTTGTGGAAATACTGATTGAATTTAAAGTGTATCGGTATGAAAACACAAAAACGGATTTGTTCAACGGAAGTTGAAAAGTCCACTTTGTATGATTTTGCACAGAGAATCTCATTGTTTCAGGCAAAATCCATGTCCAGTACTCTACCTGCAGATCGCAGTGTCGGGCAGCGTCCACAATGGAGCGCTCCAACTGGAAGGCATCCACAAATGGAACCAGGGAGGCCAGACGGCTGAACTCAATGCTCTGATAGATTTGCGCCACCTAATATCCCAATAGAATAAACAGTGTTCAGTGATTAGCTCATAGGACCACAACTTACATACAATACATGACATGTGTTACAAAGCATTTTGTTACAGTGACAACATGCATTACACACTATAGCAGGGATGGGCAACATCTTGAGGCCATATTAGGACTGCGTTTTTTTTGTTGTTGACCATTTTGTTAGTCAAAACCAATTTGTGGGCTGGAAAAAGGGCAGTTATTTTAAAATACATAGAAAGTATGTAGAAGTTTTAATGTACCTATCAGGTTTTAGACGTTCAAATGTAGCCTCAAATTGTTTTTTAATCCCAACCCCCCCCGCTCCCTTTTTTATTTATTAACTAAATCTATTGTGGGCGGCATTTAATCGTCTCGTGGGCCTCCTGGTGCCCATCCCTGCACTATAGCATTACAACAAGGACAACAGACATGGTTAATAACAAAGCTAAATTACATTTTATTTGATTAGTTATTGTTTGACACATATTCGTGACGTGTAACTACGAGTGAGATTAACAGACCATCAAGTATAAAGGCCTAAGAAAAATGAGCAATAAGTCACCTGCTGCAGCAGCCTGAGGATGGTGTTACTCTGCAGGTGGGGAACATACTGCTGGAGGTCCGCCTCTTTCTCCGACTGGTCTCTCACCCAGTTCAACACCTAACAGGAAGAGGGGGGGCCGGTCAATACCACAGATGAAGAAAACAAAATGGTAAATTAATCAGCCGTGTAACAAATAGCTGTCGTTTTTAGAGGAATTGTGTGTATGCATTGTACATTGTGTATAGTTTTTTTGTACAGTTGCAAGTCAAATTGCCCAATGTCGCGACACTATAGCTTTTCTGAATCTGAATTCAAATGTTACCTTTGCTACTCTTCCGCTCAGCTTCAGTGGGTGGAAGTCCATCTCCAGCCAATTGTACAGCTCCTTCACTTCAGGTACAATGTACTGCAGCAAATTGAACCTCACCTGAAGGTAAACATAACACACACATAGCACTCAGTGAACAACCCCCGACAAAAGCAACAGCAGTTGGTTAACATGTTTGTTTTCATTTTCAATTATGTAGTAAACAAACGTATCTCTACGTGTTGTTCACAAGACTAAAACAAGTCTAGCACTAAAATACAAACTCCTAACATTGTCTGACATATCGGACATTCTGTCACCTGCCTCTTATACCCAGCCTGCTCACAAACAGAAATCCCCATAGTTATTTCTATACTGTTCCATGCATGCGTGTATATACCATGTCATTGATGAGGCTCTGGCGGGTCGGTGGGGATTGCAGGCCCAGTAGTGTGGCCAGCCTGCGGTGTTTCTCCACGATGATGCCATCCATGTCCAACAGGCGGGCGATGTCCGTGCGCTCCGGGGTGATGGGAATGGACAGGGTGGCCAGGAGGACCCTTGTGGACATCCTGAGGAAGCGAGAGAAAAGAGAGCCGTAAGCACCTGCCTGACCTGCAACCTCGGATCTACCTATCAAACGCTGACTTGCGAATGACCTTTCTAGTAATTATATTTCTACGTGCCACATATTCCAGCAGAGACTGGTAAGGACTGGGCTAGCATACCTCTGCATCTCTTCCTGGGTGAGGTTCTTGCGCATCTCCCTGGAGAGGTGGTAAAGGCGGTGGAGGGTGCAGGCGTGGAACAGGGCGTTCCCAGACTTCCAAAACACAGTGGACACCTTGTTGTAGTAGTTGGCCATAAGTTGAGGCTTGGGGGGCTTCTTGGAAAGGGCAAAGAGACCATGGATGTCTTCCACAGCCTTGAAAGCTTCCTGTAAAAATCAAAAATCTAATTTCACCATTCATAACACATAAAATCAATGCTCATAATAAAATGTAGATAAAAAAGGGCTTGTTGAAAAAAGAAAATGGACGATGAAGTATTCTTCTCCCAGATGCAACAGTTACAATATTGCAAGCTAATTACATATGCAGTGATGGAACTCAAGGCTTTTGGGCACTGGCCAGCCGGGCTAGTAGACTGGCTAAGATGGTACTAGCCCAGTTTATATAGTCGTATATGCGAGGTGAGCGCCCAACAGATATAGACCTATGCATTTGCTTTGAAATCAGATCAAGTCAGAGTCAGGCATAAAAACATATTGGAAAACCTCTCGTTCCCGGAACATTTCACAATGTTTAAATTAGGTTGTAACAACTATTTGTTTGTGTCATTTTTTTGTTTGTTGGGGTGGTGGGGGTGTTACGTTTGCAAAAATATATATATATATTTTCTTTGTTGCTAGCTACCGATGACAACTATTCACACAAAGCTGTCAAACGCAAGAATGTTCCCTTGGCAACCAAACTAAGCTTGTGTGTGTGTATCTGTTTACCCTCCGCCGCGAAGGCAGAGGATCGAGGCTAATAGTCTACTCGCATGTCAATCATCTACACTGTAGCTAGCTACGTCAACATGAACATTCGCCAGACGCCAGCTAAGTAGCCCGCAGCTAGCTTGCCCGCCCACCCCAGAGCAGTAATTTGACTTTTAAGGTGGAGTTGTTGTTGTAGAGCATTTTAATACATGTGCAAATCAGCGGTTTATAAAACACCTTAAAATGAGTTTCTCTCGCTCTCTGAAAAACACTTGCCTCAGGCGAGCAGGCGAGCTTAATTTCCATCCCTGCATATATGACATCATACCTGCCAGAGCTCCATGGCGATGGCACTGTCCAGCTGCACCAGGCGTGTCTCCAGGTGCATAGACTGGCTCTCAGGGTTGTTCAGGTTGATGGCCGTACTCTGGTTGTGGTGGCGCTGGATCTGACCCAGATGCATGCGTAGATTGTCGCACAGCTTCCGGAACTCTGCCTTACGGGTATACTGAAGGCAGAACTTGAAAGCTGTGGAGCACATCAGGATATGGTTAGGATGACGAGAAATATATATATATTTTTAATTTACATCAACGTTTAGAACACTGACAGTTGTTGACTTTAATTATGAACCATAATAACTAGTGATGCGCCGATATGACATTTCTGGCCGATAGTATTATTATAGTATTTGACGTGTCAAATAACACGACATAATCTGTTTCAGTAGCTAGTTAGCTAACTATATAGCTAGGTGTCATCATCTAAAATAACCCTAATTTATAAGACCCTTCTTATTTGATTAATGGTGGTCGGACCCCATCTATGTGAAGCTAGCCACAATAAGGATAAGCCACAATAGTGGACTTTGCGGTTAGCCTTCAAAATAAAAGTATGGCATAATTCTACTCGTTGTATTCATTTGCATCACTGTCAATTGAATACTTTTATTTTGAAGGCAAACCGCAAATTCCACTATTGTGCCTAATCCTTATTGTGGCTAGCTTCACAACACATAACCCGGTCCGGTCGAGCCTCACTAGCCCGATGAAGCTAGCTGGCTGCTTTTAACGTTAGCTTTGGGCAACAGGGTTAAGTAGCTGGCTAGCTACTTATTTTCATGATCTGAAGTTCAATTTCAATAGGTGAATAACAAGTGGCAACATAGCTAATACTTACTCACAAGGATTCCTAAATCATTGCTAAGAATAATGAAAATGACTGCAGTTTCTACTGGTCATTGTTTTCAGGCTGGTTGTATTGGTGCTAGCTAGGTACCAAGCTAAAGCTAGCTACCCCAGAAGTTGCAGTCGAACAAATGATGCTTTATTACCAACGCGGTATTGGAAACACATAGTTCGTTGCCGGTGCTTGCTTATTTGCAGACTTTTTTGTCCAGCTTTGACAGTGCTACTGTATCTTTTTTGACACGCAAAGACCCAAACGGTGTTCCTTAGTATGTATGTCGTGAAGCTAATAGCAGTGACGCTACTACTTTGTAACTTCGGTAGGGCAACATCTGAAAAATAGCGCACTTGGTAGTGTGTACCGGTGCTCGACCAGTCGGCGAAAAACAACATCACCCACGGCAGAGAACGGTTGATTGTCAAGGGCAATGAATTCCATTATCTTGGCTTTAATGGATTTCGCCTTTCAGTTGTCTCGCTGAAATTGTCTTACTCTTTCAAATGACTGCTCGACTTGTTGACTGCTTGATCCACACAGCAGACATTGTGGATTAGGTTAGGAATGCTGTGTCGCACGTGTAGCACAAAATTTTACGTGCCGTTATTACGTCATGTACCTACGTTACATAGGTATGCACAGTAGCTTTGACATCGGTTTTTAACACGGTGTTAAACTAGACATCGGGCAGATACCGATTTTGGCATTTTTAGCTAATATCGGCCGATTCCGATATGTTCACCGATATACCGTGCATCCCTAATAATAACACTTCATACTGTGATATGGTGACAGTGTGAGTAAACCTAACTTTAGGAAAAAAACTAAGTCACAGCATACTACACTTACGCATCTCAGACTAATATATATTTCTAATAACAAGATTGTTAGATAATATCAAACCTACACTCACTCCAGGCACGGGTACGAAATTATTGTTATTTTCAAATAGAATCTTTTGGGCTTACTAATATTTTCCGGCCCCCCCAACTGTCCCCTCTGACAAAAATCTGCCACGGCTGAATCTAGTTACCAAGCCCTCATGTACATCATCCGGGTGGGAAATGAACACCCGCCACATGTGGGTAGATTTTGGCATTGGCGGAGGAGAATGACTATTTGACCAGCCACGTTGGTGGGTGGTCACACAGCATTTGGGGGGGGGGGGAATAAATAAATCCAAAGCCCAAATGTAGAAGTTATAAGGAGCAGCTGAACAATTCTGTCTCACCTACATTACTCAAATATTTGGGTACATTGTGCTTGATTGAACATGGAACACTCCAAAAACTTTTATTCATGAACTTTTAGTCATTCCTTATCATTAAAACACTCAAATAATTGCATTGTGCTCCTAAATAGACATATGTACTCATTGTAAAAAAATGTCAGCGTTAGAGCCCTGAACTAATAATAATAAATAAGACTTATCACTTGATTTGTGATGTTCAGTTGTAGAACTGTGTCTGTTTTACTATTGTATCTAAATGATTGGTTAAAAGACTCCGGTCACAAAAATTCAACTGAGCAATATACCACATTACTTCTTACTAGTAATACATTTCTTGTTTTAGAAACACTACAAAGCATGTTCATTCGTTATTTGTTATTTTTGGTGTAATTAGTTGGGTTTTTTTCCCCTCCAGCTATCTGCCACAGTGGCTGTTGGACCAAAAAGTTAATTTCCCACCCTGTACATCATGTTTAATATTCAGATTGTGCTCACCTTGTTGGGCAATGTCATGGTATAGGCGCTCCACCTTGGAGTTGTTACGCAGCAGGTCCAGGCATTGGCGGTAGGATTCCCACAGAAATTTCACCCAAGGAGTGAGCAGCAGACGGTCTGTACGATCCTGGGTGTCTTCCCCACTCACAGCACTCAGAAGTACACTAGGATCGCACAGGAAGTTATGCATCAATACTTGAGCTCACAGAACTGCACCGTCAACATTGTGGGGCGGCAGGTAGCCTGGCGGGTAGGTGCGTTGGGCCAGTAACCGAAAGGTTGCTGGATCGAATCCCCGAGCTGACAAGGTACAAAATCTGTCGTTCTGCCCCTGAGCAATGCAGTTAACCCACTGTTCGCCATGCGCTGAAGACGTGGGTGTCGATTAAGGCAGCCCTCCGCACCTCTATGTATCCCCCTAATCAGTTATACAACTGTGGTGGTATACACCACCACTTGAATGGTTTACAGAGGTGAAGCAGGACTGTTAGCATGGTTACCACCATTAAAGGTAGTAACAATAAGTGTGCAGACGGTCCAATATATCTGAATTATAGTATCAGCCCATCACAATAAAGTTTTAATAGCCCCGTACCTCAAAGCTATTTCCTGGTTAAATAAATACCTCTCAGGAGTCTGGATGTTGTCAAGGTCCTCAATGTCCAGGACCATCTGCTGCGACTCCCCCTTGGCGGTCTCTGTCTTCTCCTCGGCCAACTTCAGGTAGGCTCGAACCACATCCTCGAGGGATTTGATGTTCACCTACATCACGAAATAAAGGCTCATGCTTAAAGGCCCAGTGTAGTCAAAAACGAGATTTTCCTGTTTTTAATGTATATACACAGTACCAGTCAAAAGTTTGGACACACCTACTCATTCCAGGGTTTTTCTTTATTTGACCTGGCCACCACAATCACTTGACCTCAACCCAATTGAGATGGTTTGGGATGAGTTGGACCGCAGAGTGAAGGAAAAGAGGCCAACAAGTGCTCAGCATATGTGGGAACTCCTTCAAGTTGGAAAAGCATTCCTCATGAAGCTGGTTGAGAGAATGCCAAGCGTGTGCAAAGCTGTCATCAAGGCAAAGGGTGGCTACTTTGAAGAATCTCAAATATAAAATGTATTTTGTAAAAAACTTTTTGGGTTACTACATGATTCCATATGTATTATTTCATAGTTTTGATGTCTTCACTATTATTCTACAATGTATAAAACAGTAAAAATAAAGAAAAACCCTTGAATGAGTAGCTGTGCCACCAGAGTCTCTGGGTTCGCGCCCAGGCTCTGTCGCAGCCGGCCGCGACCGGGAGGTCCGTGGGGCGACGCACAATTGGCCTAGCGTCGTCCGGGTTAGGGAGGGTTTGGCCGGTAGGGATATCCTTGTCTCATCGCGCTCCAGCGACTCCTGTGGCGGGCCGGGCGCAGTGCGCACTAACCAAGGGGGGCGGGTGCACGGTGTTTCCTCCGACACATTGGTGCGGCTGGCTTCCGGGTTGGAGGCGCGCTGTGTTAAGAAGCAGTGCGGCTTGGTTGGGTTGTGCTTCGGAGGACGCATGGCTTTCGACCTTCGTCTCTCCCGAGCCCGTACGGGAGTTGTAGCGATGAGACAAGATAGTAATTACTAGCGATTGGATACCACGAAAATTGGGGAGAAAAGGGGGTAAAATTTTCAATAAAAAAAGAGTTCCAAACCTTTCTGCCAATAACAGGTAGTTTTCAGTTTTCCAATCCCCACTCAGACCACTCCCTGACAGTCCTATCAAAATTATTGCTTGAGAAATTGCTCTTTGCTAAGAATCTATGTTTCTTTTTGACCATTTTAATTGAAAACAATCACAGTAAGATGTTTAATTGTTTAATTGCTGGTAATTGTTACCCAGAAATGATTTGATATTGAGACAAAAACGGCTGCATTGGACATTTAACCCCGGCAGGTGAGTGACTAAGTAGGACCAATAGTATCCAACATTTAGGGTTATCAAAGAAAGGACTGGGTGTGCTTCCACTGACCTGCTGGCAGATGTTCTTGTACTGGTAGAGACCCTCCTTTGCCAGGTGGCTCTTGCGCAGGTCAACACAGAGCTCCAGGTACTTGACCATGATGGGCTCGTGGATCTTCTGCCATGTTCGATGCTTTTTGCTCTTGATGACATCGTACAAGACGTCCAAAGCTGGCTGCTTTTTGCCAACCTCCAAGAACTCTGTACAAACACAGCAAATGACATGAAAATGGAGACAAACAGCATAATAGTTTGGAAGGTGAGTCAGTTGCTACTAACATGTATATTCATGGAACACCAAATGGATTAAAAACCGATCTGATAGTTGAAGGTAGAGCTATCAACCTAACCATTTAGCTAGCCTTTGAAAACCTGTCTTATTATACATAGGGTTTTCAGCAGTTAGCTTCCCCCACGGTTTGCTGCGTGTGAACTACAATTCCGACGCTGTGTTTTAAAGTTTAGAAACGTCAATAACCATTGCTTGCAAAACCCAAAAATATATACACTTACTGTACCAGTTTTGCACAGATCCATACGCTATGTGCCTCCAGTTGACAAACTACACTTCTTCCCCAGTTACACTTACACACGTGTTAAGACCGCGCTAGATAGCTAATTGGCACTGGTGACCACCTATATCTTCCATCTGTCTTCCTTAAACAAGCGCTGTAACATGGAGATACGGCCGTGTGGTTATACTAATAGCTGATTTATGCTTGATCCTACAATGCTGTCCGGAGGCTCCGTATGGAGGGTATGACGCAATTGCGGAACCTCCGGAGGCTTGCGGAGGCCAAATCGAGCTCCGTAAGGCGATGCCGTGCGCCTCCCAAATGGCTTAATAACGCGGAGGGATCTGTATAAGTCCGCATTGACATGATTGGTTGATGGTAGTAGTAGGCGGGTGGTCCTGCATAAACACAAAAACTCACTTCCTTGACAACAGCTCTGCTCTGGGAAGCGCAAGAAGTAACCCTACAAAAAGGTGTGTAGTCATTTGACCTTTTTTATTTTTTATTTTCTCGCTGATATGAAAGACACTTTTCTTATGTTTACAAAACTGTACCGTATGCAATGTGTTTTAAAGTTCAAAACGAGCGTAGGGGCTCTTAACAAAAGATCCCCGACCAGAACATACTATCATCAGAGGCGCTAAAGCAGTTAGCGTCTATGAATGGGGTAGCTACTCCCCAAACCAGCTATATGTTGACTAACAACGACTATTGGTACTACTAAGCGACAATATAACTGCAAGATGTGTCAACCTACTCATTAATCCTAATTAAAGGTGACTAACTAGCGACTGCAATTAATAGACAATCTTAGTATGGCCTTATTTTGGTGATGCAATCTTTATTTTATTTAACCTTTTTAACTAGGCAAGTCAACAAATTCTTATTTAGAATGACGGCCTACCACGGCCAAACCCTAACCCGGACGACGCTGGGGCAATTGTGCGCCGCCCTATGGGACTCCCAATCACGGCCGGTTGTGATACAGCCTGGAACCGATCCGGTGTCTGTAGTGACACCTCTAGAACTGAGATGCAGAGCTTAGACCACCGCGCCACTCAGGAGCCCCAAGACAATTCTAAAAAAACATTAACCAGCAGCGCTTGTTGCTTTTCAGTTGATAGTTCCAGCAGCAGCGGTCAAACAGGGTGACCACACCGCTCTCGGCGCGTGCGCGAGCGTTGCAAAATAAATTTAGAAATGTATGTTATTAAATTATTGCACCCACTGCTAGCGCACGCCAACAAGCGTCTGCGTTGCCAAGGGCTAAAATAGAAGTCATTCCTATTTCGGACGCAGATCGCATTGCAAGCCCTGCCTCTCCCATCTCCTCATTGGTTTATAGAAGCAGGTACCCACGTGCCATCTCCTCATTGGTTACAACCACGTGGGTGACTGAAATACGAACGAGGTCAGTGGTGGTAATGCACCTAATTTATGAAAGTTGCCAATCGCAATATAAAGTCAAGAGAAGAAAAAGCCTGGAAGGAAGAGAGATGACTAGAAACGATTCGGTTTACCGTTTTACGTGTGAATGAATTGTCGGAATAGAGGACCTTGTGCAATTCAAGGTAAAATAACAACTCAATGTTTATATCCCAGGACAAATTAGCTAGCAAGTGCAAGCTAACTAGCTAAATTGCCATAAATGTTTAATGCTTTTCAACCTGTCACCAAATTAATATAATTGGTTCAGAGTTTGTTTTGATATTTTAATCTGCGTATCGCGTTTGGTGTGGGGGAACAAAATACATGTATGCACGATCGCTGCGCGCGTGCGCTATCGTGCATACGTGTATTTTGTCCCCCTACACTAAACGCGATCACGACATGCAGGTTAAAGTCCCTTCAGGGCTAGGATGTGCTGATGTTTAAATGTATCTAGGTCAGTGTGAGCAAAGATGGCAGGTACTTTTTTTTTATGTCAGTGGGACAATCTGATAGTTTGTGTGATTTTCGATTTCAAGCGGCAAATCTTGCTGAATTGGCAGGGCCATGACACATTTAACGTCATTGTGGGTGGTGGAACCCTAACTCTTAGGCCTAGTGACACTGGTGGCCTGAACGAGCGTATACTTGAAACATGGCTTCCCCGCCATGCGTAGCTAGCTGTTACGTTAACCATGGCAAGCCAACAATGAATACACATAACTTGGGCTAGCTAGTGTAGCTTGCTAGCTAGCAAGCGATGACATCTAGGAAATTACCCTCTACGACTCACCATTTGCCCGTTTGAGAGCATTCTCCGGTCGTTGGAAATATGCCGGCATTTTATGGCCTTGCTCGCGGAATGAAGAGAAGGTTGGTTTAGGTGAATTTTACTAATTTCACCGGTCCATCCGAGCCAGGCATTCACCCACTCTACAAGCTCCTGGGAAAGGAATTAACCTCGTGAGCTGGGTTGCCAGGTTGGAGATAAATCTACCACAAACGACTACTCAAAACCCGCACAAAAGGCATGAAAAATGTCCATTTCCCCCCCACAGCAAGAGGAGAGTTGCCACATGTATAGTAGTTACAAGTTTATCAAAATAATAATTGTTGCAAACTATGACATGACATAATAAACTAATTTGAATATGTTGCAAGAGAAAATATAATTTGCCCTTATTAAACTCGTCAGACCATTTTCCATCAATGATTGTCAATTTAACTCGTTTGACTGCTATGATTAAGCAATAGGGTATGGTATATGGCCAATATACCACGGCTAAGGGCTGTTCTTAAGCATGACGCAACATGACGTGCCTGGATACAGGCATTAGTCCTGTAATATTGGCCATATACCACAAACCCCCAGGGTGCCTTTATAAACTGATTACCAACATAAAAGTATTTTTTTGTCATACCCATGGTATATGGTCTGATATACCACTTCTGTCAGCCAACAGCATTCAGGGCTCGGCTGTCAGCCAATCAGCATTCAGGGCTTGAACCCGTTTATAATCAAGCAATAAGGGCCGAGGGGTTGTGGTATATGGCCAATATACCACGGCTTAGGGCCGCGTTTATGAAATACGTTTGCAAACTCCAAGTAGACTACACAAGTGGAACAAATTGATTTGCAATGACTCCAGTGATAGTCATTTCAACATATTTATTGTATCAAATGGTAGCTTACAATGGCATGTAAATCGGCAGCAACAGGTCACAGTGAAATATATATATATATTTTTAAGAGAAATGCCAAGACGGCCACGGGTCACTTATGAGGTAAAAAAAACTGAAATGCTCGACCAATACATTTTCACCCTTGACATCGTTTTCTAAGTAGCCTATAACGGGATAACCACAAACATGGCAACCTTGCTCGTGAGCGGCCTACATCAGTAACGACATAAGTTCCCGTATGTACACGAAGCGCTTTTCATCACAGTTTTTGTCTTTGATATAGCTAGACAGGCAGTTAGTAGCAAAGTAAATAATGAAATATATAGTACCAGTCAAGAGTTTGGACACACCTACTCATTCAAGGCTTTTTCTTAATTTTTTAAACTATTTTCTACATTGTAGAATTTTTTTATTTTATTTTATTTCACCTTTATTTAACCAGGCAGGCCAGTTGAGAACCAGTTCTCATTTGCAACTGTGACCTGGCCAAGATAAAGCAAAGCAGTGCAACACAAACAACAACACAGAGTAGCACATGGAATAAAGAAGCTACAGTCAATAACACAATAGGAAAAAAAGAGAAAAGAATAAGTATATATACAGTGTGTGCAAATGGCGTGAGGAGGTAAGGCAATAAATAGGCCATAGTAGCGAAGTAATTACAATTTATCAAATTAACACTGGAGTGATAGATGTGCAGATGATGATGTGCAAGTAGAAATACTGGTGTGCAAAAGAGCAGAAAAGTAAATAATAGTGAAGAATAATAGTGAAGACCTCAAAACTATGAAATAACACATATGGAATAAAATAAAATAATTGTATTGGTCACATACACATGGTTAGAAGATGTAATTGTGAGTGTAGGGAAATGCTTGTGCTTCTAGTTCCAACAGTGCAGTAATATCTAACAGTAATCTAACAATTCCACAACAACTACCTAATACACACAAATCTAAGTAAAGGAATGGAATAAGAATATATACATATAAATATATGAATGAGCGATGACCGAGCGGCATAAGCAAGATGCAATAGATGGTATAAAATACAGTATATACATATGAGATGAGTAATGTAAGATATGTAAACATTATTAAAGTGGCATTATTTAAAGTGTCTAGTGATCCGTTTATTAAAGTGGCCAACGATTTCAAGTCTGTATGTAGGCAGCAGTCTCTCTGTGTTAGTGATGTCTGTTTAAGTCTGATGGCCTTGAGATAGAAGCTGTTTTTCAGTCTCTCGGTCCCAGCTTTGATGCACCTGTACTGACCTCGCATTCTGGATAGTAGTGGGGTGAACAGGCAGTGGCTCGGTTGGTTGTTGTCCTTGATGATCTTTTTGGCCTTCCTGTGACATCGGGTGTTGTAGGTGTTCTGGAGGGCAGGTAGTTTGCCCCCGGTGATACGTTGTGCAGACCGCACCACCCTCTGGAGAGCCTTGCGGTTGTGGGTGGTGTAGCCCGACAGGATGCTCTCAATTGTGCATCTGTAAAGGTTTTAGGTGACAAGTCAAATTTCTTCAGCCACCTGAGGTTGAAGAGGCGTTGTTGCGCCTTCTTCACAACACTGTCTGTGTGGGTGGACCATTTCAGTTTGTACGTGATGTGTACGCCGAAGAACTTAAAACTGTTTCCTGAAATCCACGATCATCCCCTTTCTTTTGTTGTAGTAACCAAGAGTCTTCAAAACAGCCACCCTTTGCCTTGATGACAGCTTTGCACACTTCTGGCATTCTCTCAGCCAGTTTCATGAGGTAGTCCCCTGGAATGCATTTCAATGAACAGGTGTGCCTTGTTAATTTGTGGAATTTCTTTCCTTCTTCATGGCTTGGAGCCAATCAGTTGTGTTGTGACAAGGTAGGGGTGGTATACAGAAGATAGCCCTATTTGGTAAAAGACCAAGTCCATATTATGGCAAGAACAGCTCAAATAAGCAAAGGGAAACGACATGAAGGTAGATTCGGAAAATTTCAAGAACTTTTAAAGTTTCTTCAAATGCAGTCACGAAAACCATCAAGTGCTATGATGAAACTGGCTCTCATGAGATGCGCCACAGGAAAGGAAGACCCAAAGTTACCTCTGCTGCAGAGGATAAGTTCATTAGAGTTAACTGTCAGGTATTTATTTTGAATTCAAGGCACACTTAACCAACATTGCTACCACAGCGATACGCCATTCCATCTGGTTTGCGCTTAGTGGGACTATCATTTCTTTTTCAGCAGGACAATGCCACAAAACATCTCCAGGCTGTGTAAGGGCTATTTGACTAAGAAGAAGAGTGATGGAGTGGTGCATCAAATGACCTGGCCTCCACAATCACCCGACCTCAACCCAATTGAGATGGTTTGGGATGAGTTGGACCGCAGAGCGAAGGAAAAGCAGCCAACAAGTGCTCAGCATATGTGGGAACTCCTTCAAGACTGATGAAGCTGGTTGATAGAGTGCCAAGAATGGCTACTTTGAAGAATATAAAATATATTTTGATTTGTTTAACACTTTTTTTGGTTTCTACATGATTCCCTATGTGCTATTTCATAGTTTTGATATCTTCACTATTATTCTACAATGTAGAAAAAAGGTTAAATAAATAAAAACTCTTGAATGAGTAGGTGTGTCCAAACTTTTGACTGGTACTGTATGTACAGTTGAAGTCGGAAGTTTACATACACCTTAGCCAAATACATTTAAACTCAGTTTTTCACAATTCCTGACATTTCATCCTAGTAAAAATTCCCTGTCTTAGGTCAGTTAGGATCACTACTTCATTTTAAGAATGTGAAATGTCAGAATAATAGTAGAGAGAATGATTCATTTCAGCTTTTATTTCTTTCATCACATTCCTAGTGGGTCAGACGTTTACATACACTCAATTAGTATTTGGTAGCATTGCCTTTTAAATGGTTTAACTTGGGTCAAACGTTTCGGGTTAGCTTTCCACATGCTAACCACAATAAGTTGGGTGAATTTTGGCCCATTCCTCCTGACAGAGCTGGTGTAACTGAGTCAGGTTGTAGGCCTCCTTGCTCACACACTTTTTCAGTTCTGCCCACAAATGTTCTATAGGATTGAGGTCATGGCTTTGTGATGGCCACTCCAATACCTTGACTTTGTTGTCCTTAAGCCATTTTGCCACAACCTTGGAAATATGCTTGGGGTCATTGTCCATTTGGAAGACCCATTTGCGACCAAGCTTTCACTTCCTGAGGACATTTCTCCAAAAAGTATGATCTTTGTCCCCATGTGCAGTTGCAAACCATAGTCTGGCTTTTTTATTGCGGTTTTGGAGCAGTGGCTTCTTCCTTGCTGAGTGGCCTTTTTGGTTATGTCGATATAGGACACTTTTTACTGTGGATATAGATACTTTTGTACCTGTTTCCTCCAGCATCTTCACAAGGTCCTTTGCTGTTGTTCTGGGATTGTTTTGTACTTTTCGCACCAAAGTGCGTTCATCTCTAGGAGACAGAATGCGTCTCCTTCCTGAGCGGTATGACGGCTGCGTGGTCCCATGGTGTTTATACTTGCGTACTATTGTTTGTACAGATGAATATGGTACCTTCAGGCATTTGGAAATTGCTCCCAAGGATGAACCAGACTTGTGGAGGTCTACAATTTCTTTTCTGAGGTCTTGGCTGATTTCTTTTGATTTTCCCATGATGTCAAGCAAAGAGGAACTGAGTTTGAAAGTAAGCCTTGAAATACATCCACAGGTACACCTCCAATTGACTCAAATGATCAGAAGCTTCTAAAGCCATGACATCATTTTCTGGAATTTTCCAATCTGTTTAAAGGCACAGTCAACTTAGTGTATGTAAACTTCTGACCCACTGGAATTGTGATACAGTGAAATAATCTGTCTGTTAACAATTGTTGTAAAAATTACTTGTGTCACTCACAAAGTAGGTGTCCTAACCGACTTGTCAAACCTATAGTTTTTTGACAAGAAATTTGTGGAGTGGTTGAAAAACGAGTTTTAATGACTCCAACCTAACTGTATGTAAACTTCTGACTTCAACTGTATATTGATTGAGAGGAAAATGTATTTGAATTACATGTGGGGGGGGGTTTCGTGACAATGCTGTAACGCTTAAAAATATATATTTAACCTTTATTTAACCAGGTAGGCTAGTTGAGAACAAGTTCTCATTTACAACTGCGACCTGGCCAAGAATAAAGCAAAGCAGTTCGACACATACAACAACACAGAGTTACACATGGAATAAACAAACATACAGTCAATAATACAGTAGAAAAAGTCTATATACAGTGTGTGCAAATGCGGTAAGATAAGGGAGGTAATAAATAGGCCATGGTGGCGAAGTAATTACAATATACCAATTAAACACTGGAGTGATTGATGTGCAGAAGATGAATGTGCACGTAGAGATACTGGGGTGCAAAGGAGCAAGATACATAAATAAATGCAGTATGGGGATGAGGTAGATAGATGGGGCTGTTTACAGATGGGCTATGTACAGGTGCAGTAATCTGTGAGCTGCTCTGACAGCTGGTGCTTAAAGCTAGTGAGGGAGATATGAGTCTCCAGCTTCAGTGATTTTTGCAGTTCGTTCAAGTCATTGGCAGCAGAGAACTGGAAGTTCTAGTGAGATATACCTGCTGGAGCGCGTGCTACGGGTGGGTGCTGCTATGGTGACCAGTGAGCTGAGATAAGGCGGGGCTTTACCTAGCAGAGACTTGTAGATGACCTGGAGCCAGTGGGTTTGGCGACGAGTATGAAGCGAGGGTCAGCCAACGAGAGTGTACAGGTCGCAATGGTGGGTAGTATATGGGGCTTTGGTGACAAAACGGATGGCACTGTGATAGACTGCATCCAATTTGTTGAATAGAGTGTTGGAGGCTATTTTGTAAATGACATCGCCGAAGTCGAGGATCGGTAGGATGGTCAGTTTTACGAGGGCATGTTTGGCAGCATGAGTGAAGGATGCTTTGTTGCGAAATAGGAAGCCGATTCTATATTTAATTTTGGATTGGAGATTGTTCATGTGAATCTGGAAGGAGAGTTTGCAGTCTAACCAGACACCTAGGTATTTCTAGTTGTCCACATAGTCTAAGTCAGAACCGTCCAGAGTAGTGATGCTGGACGGGCGGGCAGGTGCGGGCAGCGATCGGTTGAAGAGCATGCATTTAGTTTTACTTGCATTTAAAAGCAGTTGGAGTCCACGGAAGGAGAGTTGTATGGCATTGAAGCTCGTCTGGAAGTTAGTTAACACAGAGTCCAAAGAAGGGCCAGAAGTATACAGAACGGTGTTGTCTGCGTAGATGTGGATCAGAGAATCACCAGCAGCAAGAGCGACATCATTGATGTATACAGAGAAGAGAGTCGGCCCGAGAATTGAACCCTGTGGCACCCCCATAGAGACTGCCAGAGGTCCGGACAACAGGCCCTCCGATTTGACACACTGAACTCTATCAGAGAAGTAGTTGGTGAACCAGGCGAGGCAGTCATTTGAGAAACCAAGGCTGTTTAGTCTGCCGATAAGAATGTGGTGATTGACAGAGTCGAAAGCCTTGGCCAGGTCGATGAAGACGGCTGCACAGTAATGTCTCTTATCGATGGCGGTTATGATATCGCTTAGGACCTTGAGCGTGGCTGAGGTGCACCCATGACCAGCTCTGAAACCAGATTGCATAGCGGAGAAGGTACGGTGGGATTCGGAATGGTCGGTAATCTGTTTGTTAACTTTGTGGCAAAATCCTGCACTTAAGTGCGCTGCCACTTTAAAAGCACATGAGCAGTAGGAAGGAGGAGATAAAACAGCTCGTTAAGCTCTATTGGAGAGGAGCTCTTGTTGGCGCGACAGTTTGGTTTGTGTGTGCTATGCGAAGACGTGGTTGTTCTCATTTGGGACCGCGACAGTTTTTGTTGTGTGCTATGCTGCAGAGGTTTTCTGTTTGTCTTCAGCGTATGTGGTTGTATAGTGTTTGGATCAATCCTCGGTGTGATCGCTCAACGACGTGGTTGTTCTCATTTGGGACCGCGATGGTTATGGATCAAATGGATTAGTAGCAACATTTGTTGCGAAGCGTTCAACTACAACCCAACATACCATCGGACAGTCAGACCGGATACCTGCACCCTCCAGACCACAGCTAAGCCCTCTCTTGTTCTTTTTCTCTTTCTTTTCCTGCTATGTTCCAGTGCTTTACACTGAAACCGACTCTATTTCCTAAGTACATTGAAGTTTCATTGGAGCTGGACTAGTGTGTATATGAACACCACCCATTCATACCCTCTGCACTCCTCACCAGGAAGAGAATACAAACTATTGCCAATCCTCTGTGTGATGACTGGTTTCATTCATTATTGTATGAAGTTGCTGTTTATTTGCTCTGCCATTATTGTTATATGAGGTATGCTGGGTGAAGTAGTGTGTATACGAACCCCACACATTCCTACCCTCTGCACTCCTTCACAACAGAGAATACAAACTGTTGCAAATCCTCTGTGTGATGACTGGGTTCATTCATTATTGTATGAAGTTGCTGTTTATTTGCTCTGCCATTATTGTTATATGAGGTATGTTTGGTGGGGTTACCAAGAATTGTGGAAGGACTGTACTGTGATGTGGGATCTATAGGGTGTGTATTCTCTTTTCTCTCCGCTGGCTATCTGGTCAACAGGCTACACTCTAGGCAGTCTCTTCTGCTGATGTGTGTGGGTCTGGTAGTGGTACTCTCGCTGTTCTATTATTTCCTTCTTTCGGCAGGGTTAATACCTGCCTGGCGCCCGAACAAAATATTCTTTACCTTTCTCTAATTACTACCGCTATAACTTGGCTTTTGAAGACCGTAGAAAGGCAGGGTAGGATAGATATAGGTCTGTAGCAGTTTGGGTCTAGAGTGTCTCCCCCTTTGAAGAGGGGGATGATCGCGGCAGTTTTCCAATCTTTGGGAATCTCAGACGACACGAAAGAGAGGTTGAACAGGCTAGTAATAGGGGTTGCAACAATTTCGGCAGATAATTTTAGAACGAGAGGGTCCAGATTGTCTAGCCCGGCTGATTTGTAGGGGTCCAGATTTTGCAGCTCTTTCAGAACATCAGCTATCTGGATTTGGGTGAAGGAGAAATGGGGGAGGCTTGGGCGAGTTGCTGTGGGGGGTGCCGGGCAGTTGACCGGGGTAGGGGTAGCCAGGTGGAAAGCATGGCCAGCCGTAGAAAAATGCTTATTCAAATTCTCAATTATAGTGGATTTATCGGTGGTGACAGAGTTTCCTATCCTCAGTGCAGTGGGCAGCTGGGAGGAGGTGCTCTTATTCTCCATGGACTTTAGTGTCCCAGAACTTTTTTGAGTTTGTGCTACAGGATGCAAATTTCTGTTTGAAAAAGCTAGCCGTAGCTTTCCTAACTGCCTGTGTATATTTGTTCCTAACTTCCCTGAAAAGTTGCATATCACGGGGGCTATTCGATGCTAATGCAGTACGCCACAGGATGTTTTTTTGCTGGTCAAGGGCAGTCAGGTCTGGAGTGAACCAAGGGCTATATCTGTTCCTGGTTCAACATTTTTAAATGGAGCATACTTATTTAAGATGGTGAGGAAGGCACTTTTAAAGAATAACCAGGCATCCTCTACTGACGGGATGAGGTCAATATCATTCCAGGATACCCCGGCCAGGTCGATTAGAAAGGCCTGCTCGCTGAAGTGTTTTAGGGAGCGTTTGACAGTGATGAGGGGTGGTCGTTTGACCGCAGACCCATTATGGATGCAGGCAATGATCGCTGAGATCTTGGTTGAAAATAGCAGAGGTGTATTTGGAGGGCAAGTTGGTTAGGATGATATCTATGAGGGTGCCTGTGTTTACAGATTTGGGGTTGTACCTGGTAGGTTTCAACAAATTAATATGAATTTATATTCAATATTTATGATACATTAATTTGGTTAGTAGGCATATGAGACAAATATAATCTGACATTTAATGTGAAAGTGAAATCAGACATTGTGTGAACACATCATAGTTTAATTAAATACAATTTTAGATACATTTATTGGTGATACGTTGACATACATCTTGAGGATGAAAAGAATTACAGCTCCAATATTTACATTTTGGGGGGACCATATCAAATCTACATAGAAATGTTTGTTATAGATCTGTCATTCTCATTGAAAGCAAGTCTCAGAAGCAGTAGATATGGGCTATGTGTGCAATTTCTATGCTTCCCGTTCTTACATTTTTTGTATTTTACGTTAGGCTTAGTACACCTGCTTCAAACAGCTGAAAATACTGTAACGACCCTGGGTTTATAAGCGCGGAAATCGACTCTGCCGTTTGAGCATGCTTTTGCGGCACAGTCGATAGCGCGCCGGACCTCGGGCTAGAAGGTCGAGGGTTCGAGACCTGCTCCCTGCTGTTTCATTACATTGGTGTCAGAAGTGGGTAGAGGCGCAGGTGAGGCCACCATGGGAAGAGGTGACAGCGCTCTCACTCGCGACCAAAGGGTTGTGGTCGAAGTTTGAGAGACTGCGGCAGGCTGATGGCGTGCTACAGCGGGCATGGAAGGAGTCAGCTACGGGAGAGGAGAGGTGGCAGGTGGTGGTCCCAAAAGCATTGCGGGAGGCTGTGCTCCAGAGTACTCATGGGGGGGTGGGGACTGGACACTTTGGGGTCACAAAAACACTGCGCCGTCTCCGTCAGGGCTTCTACTGGGGGCAGCACAAGAGGGATGTGGAGGACGTTTGTCGCCGCTGTGACAACTGCACAGCGAGAAAGGGCCCCCCAGGCCGCTCTCATGCTCAGCTCCAACAGTTCCCAGTGGGGGCTCCCATGGAGAGGGTGGGAGTGGATGTAGTTGGGCCGTTCCCCACCACAGACAGTGGAAACCGCTGGGTGCTCACGGCCATGAACTATTTCACAAAATGGCCCGAGGCCTATGCTCTGCCTGACCAGGAGGCAGAGACCATCGTCGACGCCCTGACAGCGGGGATGTTCAGCAGGTTTGGAGCTGCAGAGTCCATCCACAGCGACCAAGGCAGAAACTTTGAGTCCCGTGTGTTCGCCACCATGTGTGAGAGGCTGGGTATGCACAAGACCCGCACTACTCCTCTCCATCCTCAAAGTGATGGCCTTGTGGAGCGCTTCAACAAAACGCTTGGACAGCAGCTGGCCATCGTCTCTTCCAAACACCAGCGTGACTGGGACAAGCACCTGCCTATGGTCCTCATGGCATGCCGCTCCGCTGTCCAAGACTCCACCTCCTGCACTCCTGCCCTCCTCATGCTGGGGAGAGAGATCCGCACCCCTGCGGAGATGGCATTTGGTCGGCCCCTGGATAGCCCTCATGTTCCTCCGGGGCCGGAGTATGCCCGGAGACTCCAGGACCGCCTGGAGACAGCCCACACCTTCGCCAGAGAGCAGCTGGTGAATGCAGGTGTGAGGCAGAAGAGGAACTATGACGTGCACACCCGGGGAAGGCACTTTGTGGCTGGGGAGCTGGTCTGGGTCTACAGCCCGCTAAGGAAAAAAGGCAGATGCCCCAAGTTGGACAGTCACTGGGTGGGACCCTGCAGTGTCCTGGAGAGGGTAGGGGAGGTTGTTTACCGGGTACAGCTTCCTCCCAGGGGGAGAAAGGTGGCACTGCACCGGGACAGGTTAGCCCCATACAGAGGGGCCTCTTCTCCCCAAACCCCAGGAACCCCCACATTTCCCCTCTCTGGCAATGACATTCTCCAGGCACCCACCCCCAGGTGCCGCAGCCAAGGCTCCAGACAGCCCACTCCCCCTGTCTCCCCCCCTGTGTCACCGCGTGGTTCCCCAGAGCCACGGACTGTATTACCCGTTCCCGCTTCCTTGTCCCCCATATCCCTGCCTTCATCCCCTGGTTCCCAGAGGGGCACTCTGCGACCATCACGGCCACGCAGGCAAAGGAGACCTCCGGGTCGCTTCAGAGACTTTGTTTGTTCCCTCGGGGACGAGGGACTTTGTGGTGGGGGGGGCTGTGTAGCGACCCGCACAGACAGCTGTGTGTTATGTGTTAGGTTAGGAGGTGGTTGTGTTGTACTGACCAGTGCCCAGTGTTCGCGGGGTCCGACATGTCAATCAACCTGCTATCTGCCAATCACGGGAATGCCTGGAATGTTCTGATGCCGGGCATCCTGGCGGTTGGCGGAGTGGCGTGGAGGGGGTTGGGCAGGGGGATGGAGCATGGGAGGTTAAGACCCGGTTTGGCCTTTGTTCTCTCTCTTTTTACATCTGGGCTTCACAAGAGAAGGTCACGATTGGCTTGTGGGTTATCTGTCATTTATTTGGCGTGGGCTACGGCCAAACAGTAGCCTGTGTAAAGTTGGTTTAATAAACCGTCGATTCGCAAACTCAATCCTATGTCTGGACAATTGTTCATTTATGATCTAGTCAGGTCATTACAATACTATATTTTTTCTCATGGAAAATATATATTTCACAGCGGTTTAGTTGGTATTAGGATTATTTCCACTATACTTGCTTGTTTTGTCACATAAACTGAAATTAGGCGAACTATTATAATTTTAGCAACCAAGAAATGGTGGCGCGACACCTGCATAGTGCATCAAATTGCAGCATCATATTCCATAGCCACAAAGTCAACATAGGCTATATTGTAAAAATTCCTGAAAATCTAAATGAGCCTTTTGTTCTTAAATTAAGCATTGGGTTAGGCATAAAGTTAGCCGTGTGGTTAGGTTTAAAATACATTTTTCAGAAGATTTTCCATAAAATGGAGCTCGAAAGAAATACGAGTTCAAATCATGACGTCAGTGATCTTCAGGTCTAGAAAGAGGCCCGAGTTGGAATTCCGAGTTTGATGACCGTTCAAAACAAATTTTCCCAGTCGGAGCTCGTTTTTTCAAGTTCCCAGTTGTCTTGAACGCACTAAAGTCGAATATTTTAGATTTTACAATTGTTTTGAACGCGGCATATGGAAGCTAGGGACAACCGTTTCATTAAAGTCACGTGGGTCGTCCTGGAGTACGGATGGAAAAATAAGCGTCATTAACGGTCCAAATCGCGCAAAAAGCTTCAAAATAGAGGTCCCCCGTTTACACTCAAATGGTAGTATATTTGGCTGCATCAAGATGCCTTAGTTCTGTTTCATTGTTCCTACCCTCCTCGTTTCATGCTATTGTAGGAGGTATTAAGTCTTATTGTTGAGTGCTAGTGGTTATTTGTAAATACATCAAATAAAACATGTAATCAGTACATGTAATTATTTTAATAAGGGGACATCGAAATGTATATTAAACAAATCGCTTTTACAGTCTTCAATATACATGAGTTGAAAACGAATTAATGATTGCAAGTTCAATATTGTTCATTTAAATGATCTGTAATAATAGTTTAATTTTCATTTCACTAGATGGCACTGTTCTCCATGCTGCTCATATCCAGGCAGGTCATGCATCTATGTCATTGCAGGTTTCCTAGAGGGGAAATAACAATAGGTCAAGTGAGTTAGATTTTCATTTTATTCACATTTTAGTGTTGAATACAATTTTTTTTTAAATCCCAGGCCAAAAATAACACAAAACACAATTTATTTTGTTCATAAGCCATGCAAGTGTCATAATCATGAAATAAACATTGGGATTAAGTTATTTGGTAAGGTTCAATGATATCCGGGTTTCTTGGGACATCCCTACCCTAAGCTCTAACCCCTACCCTTGCCCTACCCTAACCCTTGTGTTAACCATTGAAAATGTCAACTTCAATGGGGTAGAGACTTCCCAAGGATCACAGATAGCACAGACCATTTGGTAACATGGGCTCACCTTGGAAGTACTTGAGTTTTAACCCTCAGTTCCATGGTTGCATCCTCCTCACACAAAAACACAGTCTGGGGTCTCTGCTGGAAGGCAGACACTTTCGTGTGGTTCACCGCTATCCTCTATGGCCTTGTACAGGGCAAACATTGTGGCCCCGTCCAAAGTTATCCCTGGACGGGGCCAATGTGAAAATGTTCTCTTCAAAACATGTTTAAATCCTGTCCTGTTACGAGTTGACAGTAGTTAGAAAACCACTAATACTTCCAGCAACAGTGTTGGTATTGTTTTTTACAGGGCACTATAACGAAAAGCGTTATCATTAGGCTTTAGTTAAGAATAATAATACAGTAAATATATCTTTGTTAATTTTAAAATGTTTGAGTAACTTTTAACTATACGTTTTGCGATTTTTAAAATCATTAAAACGTCCTGTAACAGTTTTTCAGGGGACTTTTATTTAGAAAATTTTCCGTATGATCACATGACCTCAATTGCGATAGGTTCACAATGCTTGTGTGTTTTGAAAGCATCAATGTTAGCTAATCATTTATACATTTTGTAGATTCGCTAAATCCACACGATAATAATCGCAGATTTGGACCAGACACACGGTACAGTAACTGTACTTTCATCAACGTTGTGTGTCCTATACTGTAACTAGCTAGAAGCCTAAGACTGTTATCATCAAACTGTGCATGGCTTCTCAAATCAAATGTTATCACTATCGAACTACTTGTAGCTAATCATTCATTGTGGCTAATTTGTTGATGTCGGTATAACCTCTAACCTGCTAGAGCTAATGAACATGTTTTATCATAGCGTTTACTCTTCTTTCTTGCTCATCCTATCTCCAAACAGTCAGCAACAGCTAGCTGTTCGTTTGGTGAAAGTACTTCCTTGCCCAAGACAAGCTGTCATGAGTCCCTAATTGTCAACTTCCACAGTACAATAGAATTGTGATGGGATATGGCGGCACCAGAAACTCAGCTCATGTTAAGCGTTGGATTAATTGGTAAGGAAAGACATATCCTTCCCCATTTCAAATTATTTTTACCCTGCTTTTTTGGTTGATGCGTGCCAAGCTTGCTCCTGTTTGGCTTTGACTGGCATCACATGATATCAACAAAGATTTGTTTAACTAACCCAAGATAGACCACAGCCTGTCGTTTCAAATTGGAGCAAATTAATCATAGTGGGTAGAACCAAGCACGAGTTAGCGAGATCCTATTGGCGCGTTCTAGCATATTTCCGTTAGGGAACGCCTACGCTGTGAACTGCGTGTATGCGATAACTCAATTCGTCTGCACACTCCTTCTAAAGAACTACATTTGTAGAAACTTTGGCAAATGGTGAAGTCTATAAAACTTAGTCTGTTCTGTTCATAACAGATTCTAGTTTTGGGAACAGAACTGTTTTGAGATCAAATGTTTAATTGATTTGCAGAATGTCGGCCAAAATCCATCTCGTTCCATCTCCTCCCCCTGCCCGCCAGTGGGCTTTCTCTCACTACTATATTTGGTAGTGAGTGGAAACGCCAACCGGATGCTTCACATTTATACATCCAGTGAAATATCTGCCTCATTGTTATATCTGTGATATCAATGTGATGAAGTATTTTACCATCTTTGATTTTACTTCTTGTAAGCATGAGAACAGATTAATTTAGTTAAAGATCTGGTAATATTGATAATAATGAGTTGTGAAAGCAATATGACACGGTATTCTCATTCTTCCCCACACAGAGAAAGATGTGAATGCAGACACCTTGTGGGTGTGGTGCTATCCCTCAGTCAGTGCTGAGCTCCGGGAGGTCCTGCTCAGTAAGTGCTGTCTCAGACAGGACAGCCGAGGCTTGCACACTTTTGTGTTTGGCCAGTTCCGCCGTACCTGGTACTACATATCCACTGTAGAGGTGCAGGAACCAACCGCCCTAAAGAAGGTACAGTTCGTTTTGAAATTCTCCATTCATTGAAATAATTTTAACTTGTAGGTCTAATGATAAATTATATTGCTCGTATTTCTCTCTTTTTAGGTCACACATTTTTCAATAGTTGTCACAGCAAAGGACTTCAACCCTGAGAAGTATGCAGCATTCAGTCGAGTACTATGCAGGTACAGCATACTACGCTAATGCACCCCCATTGCTAAATGTCTGCTTATTTAATACTTCCCCAAAACATATATCTTCATTCATTTCGTCATGTGTGTTTTATCATTCAGGATGTACATCAAACACGGGAGCCCTGTGAAAATGATGGAGGGTTACATTGCAGTCCTCACCAAAGGCATCTGCCAGAGTGACGAGAATGGCTCCTTTCTCATCAAGGACTACGATGTCAGGAAGGCCTACTTAGCAGGCTCAGTGAAAGGTTAAACATGTACAAATATAAAACACTTATTACAGTATAAGGACATGATTGTTCATACAAGGTGCTTGACACTGTCCAGTTTCCTTATTGGTATGCAAAGAAGCATTTCCATGAAGAAGCTGATCCCTTTTGATTACCAGGATTAGGTAGACTATCTTGTGATTACTGTTTCAGATGTGGTGTCCCAGTTTGGGATGGAGACCATCATCCTGTACACAGCCCTTATGCTAAAGAAGAGGATCGTGGTCCATCACCCTCAGGTTGAAGCACTGTTGGAGTTCACAAGGTGACTAAGGCAATAGAGAAAATGCACAGAAGAAAATGCGGGCGAAGATGTAACATGCGTTTCCCAAAACACCACCGCCGCGCAGAGAGAGAGAGTTCGCTAAGTGATGCGATCGAAAGAAACCGCTGCTTTCGGATCAGCTTTCTCCCGTTCAAATCTTACCTTAACATTAAAATTATTCCACAATACTGATGACAGATCAGCTCGTATGAGATATTATCACCTATGGCTACAAATATTGAGGCGGCTTATTCTAATGCTTATCCTATATGCACAAAATTAAGATTTGACACATAATTTGTAGCATACAAATACAGTAGCATACAAATAGCTGAATAAAACTCAATTGAATTAACAAGAAATGTATTTCAATATCATTGAAATATAGTATAGTACTTATACTATATTTATATTTTAATACAGTCATCTCTGTTTTTATTTGAAGCATCTTATATCCTTGGCTTGTTTGTATCATTTGCAAAGACATTGGCAACTTTCTATTTGTAGTCACAATCGGTCTAAAGTTATCAGCAGTTACAGAAAGACGGATAAACATCTTGATGCGGAAGGGCAAAAAAGCATCTAACGACGCACTTAGCTGCTCTACTACTGGTCTGAGGCAGTCGTTAAATAGCAAGCCTTTTCAAGTGCAACTTTAGTAACGATGGTTTTGGTAAACAGCTGAGATTTAACAATGGTCCTACGAAGGTTCTAACGTAGAACTTTAGATGATTTGGGGAAACTGGGCCCAGACCTTTGACTGTTCATGGACTTCATTGTTGAAGTGGATTACAATTTATGTTTTTGAGAGAACATTATAATCTTTATATCAAATGTATTTTTCCCTCCTAGAGCTCTTCCAGCTCTGACATGGCACAGGAAAGACTGGTCCATTTTGCACCCTTATGTCCACCTGACTGACAGTGAGCTCGAGAATCTCAGGACGTGCACTGGTGAGGATGTCTGGTTCATTAGATCCACATTAAAGCAAACTGATTCAGACTTGGGTCGTGTTCATTAAACACCAAAGAGAAGAACATGGACTGTAACAGTCAGGGACTTCCTTGACCTGTCTAATAGAATGTTCATTTTCTCTTGCAAAATGTTTTAAATGTTTTCCTTTGCGTGTCCTAATGAACACAACCCAGATTCCCATTGTCTCCCAACAGTCAGTTCCACATACACACACACAGGAAGACTCATGCAATAATTGACTTGCAGTACATTTATTTACTTGCCTGTTGTTTTGAAAATATGTTCCTTGGAGATTCTCAACGTAGAGTTCTGTGAGTACCCCCATCTGCATTGTCCCTGAAAAGCCTCATGGTGAAGAAATGAATAGTTGATTCACCCATATGCTCACTGTCTCTGCAGGATACGTCGCAGGATTTGTTGATCCAGAAGTGAGCAACAGATCGGATTTGTTTGACGTATATGTGAACCTCCCAGATAGTGAGATTACTATATCCCAGAGTGCCAAAGGTGGGTGTCTCAATTCTAATCTCCTTCCTATTACTGTAAAAGACAAGTCTGTTCAAAGTGAAGAATGCTCTGTATCTAAAAAATGTAACGGAATGTAGAGAAACCTTGCTACCTAGTCCGCCCTCATTATCCCAATGCAAGCATCCACCATTTTTTAAACAATATGACGTCTCTCTCCTATCCACTCTATACACCAAAGAGGCCATGTCTATGGGAAAGCTGCACAAAGACATTGGGCTCGTCATTGTCCAGTCTGCAGAGAATGCTGATAGAACAGATGGGCAGATTATCAAGGTGAGAGTTGAAAGTACACATGACATCCTTACCATTCATTCTTCAGTGATCAGAGAAGGTGTGAGGTATGTATTTTCAAAAATGAACAGTGTTTATACAGTAAATATGTTATTATAAGTATCCTGGTATTTAGCACAGTCATGAAAAAAGCTGTCTGTTTGCTATGATGTTTTCAGGACATTTCCATAAAGACGAGGGAGATCCTTGCTAACTTGGCGTCATTAGCCGAGGAATGTGAGAACTCTAAAATCACCCTGGAGACCTTAAAGCAGCGCCACTTTCCGCCTGCTACGGAGAACTTCCTGTTCCACTTGGCAGCTGCTGAGCAGCTCCTCAAGATATGACCCTTGATCTCCTACATCATGTAACATGCCATGCGGTGTGAGGACACTGAATATTAGCATAGGCATTCATCTATGTAATTATACATACAGTGGCATGTTAAGGAGAATGGGAAGAACTCAGGTGTTAGGTATCGCACACAATTGCATTCCTGACTCTTAACAATACTAACAAAGCCTACTTTTCACAATGTAACAGACACATGAGATATACAGACTATTGTCTTGTTTTGACAATAATACAATAACAGCATTTTCATAGCATTCCATAGTTCAGCAATTCAATAGTTTATCTTAAGACCGTTAACAGATTAATTTGACTTCTCAAGAACCTTGATTTAGCATGTTATATTTCAGAATTAAAGAGTGAAAAATGTATACTGACAAAAATATACAATAAATGTTACAATTTCAAATATTTTATTGAGTTACTGTTCATGTAAGGAAATCAGTCAATTGAAATAAATTCATTAGGCCTTAATCTATGGATTTCATATGACTGGGAATACTGTTGGTCAGAGATACCTTTAAAAAAAAGGGTAGGGGCGTGGATCAGAAAACCAGTCAGTATCTGTGGTGACCACCATTTGCAGCACGACACATCTCCTTCGCATAGAGTTGATCAGGCTACTGGTTATGGCCTGTGGAATGCTGTCCCACTCCTCTTCACTGGCTGTGAAAGTTGCTGAATATTGGCGTGAACTGGAACACTCCGATCCAGAGCATCCCAAACATGCTCAATGGATGACATGTCTGGTGAGTATGGAGGCCATGGAAGAACTGGGACATTTTCAGTCTCCAGGAATTGTGTACAGATCCTTGCGTCATGGGGCTGTGCATTATCATGTTGAAACATGAGGCGATGGCGGCGGACGAACGGCACGACAATGGGCGTCGGTATCTCTGCATTCAAATGACCATCGATAAAATTAAATTGTGTTCATTGTCCGTAGCTTATGCCTGCCCATACCATTCCACCACCACCACCATGGGGCACTCTGTTAACATGGTTGACATCAGCAAACCGATCGCCCAAATCAAAGTTTATTTGTCACGTGCGCTGAATACAACAGGTGTAGACCTTACAGTGAAATGCTTACTTACAGGCTCTAACCAACAGTGCAGTTTCTAAGTTAAAAAAAATAAATAATAAATGACGCCGTACACGTAATCTGCGGTTGTGAGGCCGTTTGGATGTACTTCCAAATTCTCTAAAACGATGCCGGCGGTGGCTTACGGTAGAGAAATTAACATTAAATTCTCTGGCAACAGCTTTGGTGGACATTCCTGCAGTCAGCATGCCAATTGCACGCTCCCTCAACTTGAGACATCTGTGGCATTGTGTTGTGTGACAAATCCGCACATTTTAGGAGTGGTCTTTTATTGTCCCCAGCAGAAGGTTCACCTGTGTAATGATCATGCTGTTTTGTCAGCTTCTTGATATGCCACACCTGTCAGGTGGATGGATTATCTTGTTGTCGTGGAAATTACCACCAGGGGCAGCTGGAGTCAATATTAAATGAGAAGTTATTTATTATCAGCAAGCTGGAGAGGTTCCAACAAACTTAATGCACCATAGTACAGTTGGGGCAGTCTCGTTCTCTTATATACTGCTTACACAGACAAGTTATATTTGCATGATTTACAATATTCATAATTAATTCATCAACATTTGGTTCCTGTATGTGGTCGACCAATACCTCACAAGGCGGCTTCTCTCCAAGCTGAGACCTTGAAACTGAGATATTCCTTTTGATTCCCAGAACAATGTCCTGGGTGTACTGTCAATTGGTCTGAGGAGGAGGTCACAGTCACCTGCATGAACCAAGATAGAGGGAAAGGAGATGCTGTGTACAATTCAATGCTACCTCTTCAGACAACATTTTCCCTCACATTCCCTGCTTTTATCACTATGTGATAATTATCATTACATTTTAAGGTAAGCGTCAGATTATAGCTTCTATCAAAGGAGCTTCTATCAAAATACATAATAAGTAAACAAAATCAATGCACAAAACCACAGACACTTTCAAACCCTTCATTCTGGGTTGTACAATCCAACTAGTAACTGATTGTAATTCCATAGCCCTTACTTGTAAAACCATTGCAGTAGAATGATACAGTTACACATACGCTTCATAAAACCACAGACAATTTCATTTATGGATTCTGGCAATGACATTTCAGATGGAGCTTTTGTTGTGATTGGCATGTTAATGACAAATTGGTATCTCAATGCATTTTTTGTCTAAATTACTATGAATTTCGCAGTGTGCAGACCTCCACAATCAACCTGATACCCCAAATAAACAATTTTGGACAAGTCTAAATCAATTATGGGCACGGTTGACCACCCTCTCCCCGGCATTCATTTTTCTTGCGTTTCTTCATTTTCTTTTTCAGATAGTGTTTCAGTTCGTCCTACCAATGGCACATGTTCAATGTAGATGGCCCTTTATTATGTTCCAATTTCAATATCGGGGGAATAATCTGATTTTCCCAAGCAGACGAATCTCTCACCTGAGCTGCCACCATCCTTTACAGTCCATTATGTCTTGTCCATTTTCCGACCAGTACACAGAACCATGAGAGATGTTTGGACGGGATCTCTCTCTATGTCCTCTCCACGTGGACTCATGCCGCACTCCTGAGAGAAAAAGCAGTTGATAGCTTAGACTGGATGCTGTGTACAGGTTGCTGACTCGGACTCTGGTCTCCAGTAGAAGTGGTGAAGGACAGGGCCATAGTGAATGCCATTGTTGCCATCACTTCAGCCGGTTAGAGGGGGTGAGGCTCACTCGGTCTAATTATCCCTTCCATGAAGTCTTGATAGATACCATCTGTGGTCACCTTCGCCTTAACCTCGAGAGAGGACAGATCAGAACAACAGTTTAGTTAAGGGTATTTCTGATTCAGGAAATCCAGACAAACTATTCACTGTATGACAAATTATTACTACCACCAATATTCTTAATACAAATGTCTAAAACAAATGTCAAAGAGAATAACAACGCACTGTTGAAACCATTTTTGAAAATAGGCTTCTCCTCCCCTATCACATTGGCGACCTCACCGCAGAGATACAGGGTCAGGGAGTTAGAGGGCTAATCCTGCAGACACAAACTGGTGCGATTTGTGTTACAAAAAAACAACAACAGCAATACACTTCTTCATATAAAACAACTTATCCTTAACCCAATCAAGCTCTCTTTCTGTAAGGTTACCTGCTTTGGTCCACATCAATATTTCATACGCACCGAGGGGTATAGCAAGTAATGGCATAGTCTCAGCACTGTCTGGTAACAATCCACAAACGCAACAATCTAATACATTCTGTAGTACAGAGACATTACTAGATAATTGCAAGAAAGTGTTTGACCCAGGGAAAACTTCTATCCATTTGGAGTAACTGTCAACCATTACCAACATATATGTTTTCCTTTTACAGGCAGGCATGTAAACAAAATACATTTGCATATTTACCAAAGGGCTCCAGGGGACTGGTAATTCCCCCTTTGGACACATGACTCACATCGGGATTCATGCGTCCAAAAAACAACAATACTGCCAGTTAAATACCATTTGTACTAATCAGCAGAACAAATCAAAATTGAATTACAACCCTTGATAACTCCAGAAGGAAATAATTGTATCCCATAAGGTCATTCAAGGCATAGTAAAATAGACTAGAGACAGGTTTCCCTCATTCGGGGGCAGCACTCTCTCCTTCTCGTGGTCTGAATCACACATAGGACTATTGATCAATTATAAACTTCTTCCTAATTAGCAGTGTTTACATATTACATTTAAATCTCACCCAATATCTCTAGCCTTAATGAGGTCATTCAACCCCAGTAAGTGAATATGTCTTTGCCTTTTCTTTCCCTATATTCAGACTCATTATCCAAAGACATTTCAAACATTTCTGTACCAGGTTTACATTGGGTTTTTCAGTACATTTCTTATCAGGAGTATTTGCATGTGTGCAACCAAAATCCGGAAAATAGAAACTTCAGAAAATTTTATTTGTGTGCCCTTTAAGGTGCATTTTTTCCCCAACCTATGAAGAACCCACTAAAACCAAATATAAAGACCCAACACAATAAATCAAACACGGTACTAACACAAATGACAAATATTCATAACAGGTGGGTTGTGTGTGGGTGCTGGCATGTGTGGTAAAATGTAGGGTAAAAAACAACAAACAAACAAAATGGCCAAGCCTTACTTAATTTGGAACTGTGTCCAAAAAATCTTAATCGAGCTTACTGCATCTTGGGCAGGAAGTCTTGATAAAACCATGCATATACAGAATTGTACTTCAGATACAGTGTCCTGTTAAGCAACATAGGCACTTTCTAAAGTAAAGCTTCCCAGAGCCCGTTTCTTGTAATCTTATCATTTTGACTTGTTACATTGACATATGTCCTGTGCTGACTGCCCCTTTGACATCAACTAGTCAAAATATGAAACCTGTTGTTTAAGAAATCTGCTAGGTCCTTCAAAAAGTAGGCGCTGGCTTATCAGCTCAATACTCGGTACCTAAACATTTACTTGGATTTATTTCAATTTTGGACACAGTTCCACGTATCGAAAACAGATTATTGTTTTAGATGACATTACCTTCTTACTTAAATTACTGGTGTTACCAAAATTATATAATTGAGTAATAATCATTGAAAATTGTCAAAAAACGTCTCTTATTCAATTACTCATACCTCTGTCCCAATGTGTCCCTTACAGCCTCTGAGTTCAGTGAGTACCACTTATTTTCACTGGCGGCGTATCTATTTGTCCACAGGAAGCTTATCTCTAACCCAAACACCAGATGGCAGCCTCTAATTTAATATCAGTCCATCTGTTCGTAATGCAACTTTGTATTGAAACTTCAGCTTCTTCAAATTACTAAAATGTGGCATTATTAGAGTGCTATCTGAAAGCCACTAATATTGCCATTCACTTTGTTACTCTCACTAGTCTCCATTTCTGTTTTCTTCAACTAGGACCCTTTCTTCCCAATAGGAAGACCCTCTCAATTACTACTGCTAATACACATGGATCACTCTCTTGTAAGGGTTTAAAACAAACAAAACAAACATGATAACTTTCTCCAAATTGGACGTCATTGTTGGCATTTTAGTCTACCCTAACAATGTTACTTATAATATTTATTATTCATTTCTGTTGGATATTCACTTTCTGCTTCACACTTATTAAATGTCTATTATTTTAAGATTAACATGTAATGCGCCAAATTTATAAAATATATCTGCTAATTCAGAAGGGAAGAGAGAAACTTTGGAGGGAGCTTCCTTTTTGAGATAGCTCTCTAGACTCGGGTTTCTTTCTGGGATCAAGTCTATTAAAACGGGGCTAGCACTGCCTATCAACCCACTGTAGATGGAGTGTTCTGTTCATAATAAGTCTGGCACCTGAGACAGGATAGACTGGGCCTTAAGGTTAGTTATCATCTATAGTTTTATTGGTTAGGGTTAAGTTAAGTCCTGTACATTTACCAAAAGTGGATATGCGCCAATCTTTGTCTGAGACTTTATTTCCCAGACCCTTTAGGCAGTCATACAATTATTTAACCTTACTTTTATCAAATTATCCATAAAGGGACCACACTGAACATTTCTCAGAATACTTTTGCACCCCTTACATACATCTACGTGTGGGTATGCAAGTTGTATATTATTATCATTTTTTCCAGTGTTACTTTATCAAATCTCTAGTAACCCATTATACTATAGAAATTTCCAAATGCCTGAAGGTACCACGTTCATCTGTACAAACAACACTACGCAAGTATAAACACCATGGGACCATGCAGCCATCATACCACTCAGGAAGGAGATGCGTTCTGTCTCCTAGAGATGAACGTACTTTGGTGCGAAAAGTGCAAATCAATCCCAGAACAACAGCAAAGGACCCTGTGAAGATGCTGGAGGAAACAAGTACAAAAGTATCTATATCCATAGTAAAATGAGTCTAATATTAACATAACCTGAAAGGCCGCTCAGCAAGGAAGAAGCCACTGCTCCAAAACCGCCATAAAAAAGCCAGACTATGGTTTGCATCTGCACATGGGGACAAAGATTGTACTTTTTGAAGAAATGTTCTCTGGTCTGATGAAACAAAAATAGAACTGTTTGGCCATAATGACCATTGTTATGTTTGGAGGAAAAAGGGGGAGGCTTACAAGCCGAAGAACACCATCCCAACCGTGAAGCACGGGGGTGGCAGCATCATGTTGTGGGGGTGCTTTGTTGCAGGAGGGACTGGTGCACTTCACAAAATAGATGGCATCATGAGAAGGAAAATTATGTGGATATATTGAAGCAACATCTCAAGACATCAGTCAGGAAGTTAAAGCTTAGTCGCAAATGGGTCTTCCAAATGGACAATGACCCAAGCATACTTCCAATAGGCTAATTGTTAAAAACTGAGTTTAAATGTATTTGGCTAAGTTGTATGTAAACTTCCGACTTCAACTGTATCATCTTCTCGAGGAAATCTGTGTCAGGTGGCATTAATGAACAGCCCTTACCCGTATCAACTGTTATCCTCTCAAACTTTTCAATGGCTTCTCCTGTCAGTGCTCATTACCTGTAGATCGACGGGTGGTGGTTCACAGAACCCCTAGATAACGTTATAGATCGAAAAACGACACGGAACTGTTGGGGTATTCATTCAGACATGCACCTCTTTCACATCATACAGAATCCCTATATAACATTCTAAATCTTAGGTATTCACATCTACACCACTCCATATGTATCTTCAATGGTTCGATAGCCTTGCAAAGAATATGGTACACTCTAGCCTCACAGAACTATGGTACAGTGGTCCCAGACCACATAGACAATTCCCAGAAATGCCTATAGACTTGCCGCTACTTCCTGTACATATAAAACAACACCCCGTGCTCAATAACACCTCGTGCTATTACTAGTAGTCACAGACTACGATGGGCGGTGGTGGACGGAACCCCTAGATAACGTTATATATTGAAACTTACTATCTAATCACTCCAACCACTCAGTACTAATAATATATCTTATTATGCAAATTTCAATTCTCTTATTATCCACATTTCCGTCGTTTGTTTGAACTTCAGCTTACCACTTATCCAAATGTCAATCTCTTAACACCTAACTTCAACACTCACACAACTCTAACATTCACTTAGTACTAGTCTCAAACACACTCAGTAAAGTAGGTCTTTGTGCCTGAATAGATCAAATGAAACACTAACGTTGTCCTCATCTAGTTTTAGGAGATTCAACTATACATTTTCTTACATTTTTGGAATATCCTGTTTGTTCTAAAATGCATGCAAGTATCTGTGCCACTAAATCAAGAAAATGCATAAAATCGTTTTTAAAAACATTTATTTAAAGGAGCATTATGTAGAATTTTTGCATTATGTGATAAAATGTCCATAATATATCTGCAGTAATAGTGGAATGATAGTGTTTCACCCCCCAAAAAAGAAAAAAGAAAATGCTTTGGGCAAATTATGAATTGCATTCATAATTTCCGTTTTTCTGATGGTCAACCTAAGACGGTGCTCTCTTGTTTTCAAATTGGAGGGCTGCACCTTCCCTCTTTGAGCAGCGTCACTCTGAGGCCTGATCATCTTCTTCCGAGCGCAATCAACAATGCTGGATTTTTTAGGCAAGCAGCCAGCCCCACTGGTTGCGGATAAATGTGCCAAAAAGAGCAAATATAGGTAACAATTTTAATCGCTGGAGAGAAGTTATGGCCCTTAAAGGGCTGAAGTCGGATGCAGAGATGGCCTGTTTTCTGCTTGACAGGTTGCAGTACCAAGACATTGCGCCAGCTACAGTAGCTAGCTAGCTAGCTAATGTCAGCTGTGATGTTTATGAATGGAGAATCCGGGTTAGCTTTATGCTATCTAAATTATATGGCGCTCTTCATAAGTAACTAAGGTGTACATGGTATTTACGTTATAAAACCAGTCAGGATATTGACATAAGCATGTGTGTTTTTGAGAGTCATTATCATTTAGAATGAACTTACATTTTAGAACGTATTTACATTTTGCAATGGCGGCTAGCTAACGTTTCATGTGCATTTCTCTGTTTGAGAGTGATAGAACTATAATGACGCTCGGCTGTAACGTTAGCAGCTGTAATGATGCTCGACAGTATGGTTACCTTGCCTTTATGAGACCAACCAATACCTCACGAGGCACACTCTGGCATTCTCTCAACCAGATTCACCTGGAATGCTTTTCCAACAGCATTGAATTCTAAATAAATCACTGACAGTGTCACCAGCAAAGCACCCGCACACAATCACACCTCCTCCTCCATGCCTCATGGTGGGAACCATACATGCGGAGATCATCCGTTCACCTACTCTACGTCTCACAAATACACGGCGGTTGGAACCAAACATCTCAAATTTGTACTCATCAAATGACAGATTTCCACCAGTCTAATGTCCATTGCTCCTGTTTCTTGGCCCAAGCAAGTCTCTTCTTATTATTTGTGTCCTTTAGTAGTGGTTTCTTTGCAGCAATTCGACCATGAAGGCCTGATTCACGCAGTCTCCTCTGAACAGTTGACGTTGAGATGTGTCTGTTACTTGAACTCTGTGAAGCATTTATTTGGACTGCAATTTCTGAGGCTGGTAACTCTAATGAACTTATCCTCTGCTGCAGAGGTGACTCTGGGTCTTCCTTTCCTGTGGCGGTCCTCATGAGAGCCAGTTTCATCATAGAGCTTGATGGTTTTTGTGACTGCACTTGAAGAAACTTTCAAAGTTCTTGAAATTTTCCGGATTGACTGACCTTCATGTCTTAAAGTAATGATGGATTGTCGTTTCTCTTTGCTTATTTGAGCTGTTCTTGCCATAATATGGACTTGGTCTTTTACCAAACAGGGCTATCTTCTGTATACCACCCCTACCTTGTCACAACACAACTCATTGTTCAAAGGCATTAAGAAGGAAAGAAATTCCACAAATTAACTTTTAACAAGGATCCCCTGTTAATTTAAATGCATTCCAGGTGACTACCTCATGAAGCTGGTTGAGAGAATGTCAAGAGTGTGCAAAGCTGTCATCAAGGCAAAGGGTGGCTACTTTGAAGAATCAAACATTTTAAATATATTTTGATTTGTTTAACACTTTTTTTGGTTACTACATGATTCCATATGTGTTATTTAATAGTTTTGATGTCTTCACTATTATTCTACAATGTAGAACATAGTCAAAATAAAGAAAAACCCTTGAATGAGTAGGTGTGTCTAAACTTTTGACTGGTACTGTGTATATTTCTCATATATAAAGACAGCGGAATACAACACACTCTCTATATGTGGCATGGAGTCAAGAACCTGGCCAAGAAAATCCATTTAGGAAGTATGTAATGATAGATATCACAGTATATATTTTTTTACTTTTATGATGTGACGATGTTGCTACAGTGTTGTAATTGTTATCATATCTAGACAGCACAGAACTAATCCTGTGGTGCTGCAAAAGGGCGGGCACATACGAGGAGTTTGTTGTCATATTCACCTTGTATTGTCTATTCCTGTCATTTGTGTTATGTTTGAGAGATGATGTACTTACTGTATTGTGCTTAGTTGTGAGCTTGCACTCGTCCCTGAGTTGCTGAAATCATATCTGCAATAGGCAATGACACTAATTATTGAAAAAATGCATGCATTGCTATTGTATGTTTCAGGACATGTAGAGAGGTGTTATTCACCATGTGGTGAATGAACACACATGGACACTGGGACATTGTGAACATGACTTCCTGGGGAACAACCAAACCATGGAATGGATCAAAAAGTTCTCCCCAGCACATCAGGCTCTCACAGACATCATCCTCAACGCAAGGTGGCTGAAGAATCTTCATAAATACCTGAACTTCGGGTGGGTTACATATTTTCTCAAGAATCCTTCACCCTATTTAGTAATTGGTTACAGATAATGGTCCATTATGTATTACTGTCCTCGGGGACCACCAGGAAATGCATACAAATATATTGGTCTATTGGTCACAGAGCAGATGGTTGGGAAACCCTGCATTAGGGTGATGTTTGCCATGCACACAGCTGAAGGAGGATTACAATTTAGTTGATTTCATGACGTATTCATTATGACTTCTGTGTTCTTTTTTGTGTCTTTTTTTAATAATTTTTTTACAGATCAACAGCTGATCTTGAGTCCTATCAGAACCATATTCTGATGTATGCCAGAAAGCATTTTTCCTTTTCACAACCAGTCTGAGGCCAGAACACTCCTGGCAGCACTAGATTACAACTTCCAAACGGACAGATCAGCCAGGCAGAACGCAGATGGAACCAAGATGAATGTCCCCACTCTATTTACATTTACATTTACATTTAAGTCATTTAGCAGACGCTCTTATCCAGAGCGACTTACAAATTGGTGCATTCACCTTATGATATCCAGTGGAACAACCACTTTACAATAGTGCATCTAACTCTTTTAAGGGGGGGGGGGGGGGTTAGAAGGATTACTTTATCCTATCCTAGGTATTCCTTAAAGAGGTGGGGTTTCAGGTGTCTCCGGAAGGTGGTGATTGACTCCGCTGACCTGGCGTCGTGAGGGAGTTTGTTCCACCATTGGGGTGCCAGAGCAGCGAACAGTTTTGACTGGGCTGAGCGGGAACTGTACTTCCTCAGAGGTAGGGAGGCGAGCAGGCCAGAGGTGGATGAACGCAGTGCCCTTGTTTGGGTGTAGGGCCTGATCAGAGCCTGAAGGTACGGAGGTGCCGCTCCCCTCACAGCTCCGTAGGCAAGCACCATGGTCTTGTAACGGATGCGAGCTTCAACTGGAAGCCAGTGGAGAGAGCGGAGGAGCGGGGTGACGTGAGAGAACTTGGGAAAGTTGAACACCAGACGGGCTGCGGCGTTATTTGAAGTCAATAGGTTAGAGAAGGAAGTTTTGAACAACATAACTTATAACTTTTCATGTCTGCCCCACGCACCTGTTCGCACTCAAACGTTGGCCAAACACAGGGTCTTTCTAAATGAACATTTCCTGAATTGCTTACATCCTCTCTCCTTGTCTCCTTTTCAAAACCTATTGGAGAAGAGGGTCAGAAGGGAATGACCCTGGACCTTCTTCTACCATGTGATTTAAGAAGTAGGCAAGGACACATGCAAGAACATTTTTTGTCATTGAATATAAACAGGAACTTCTAAGTGTATTTGCAGTGTATTGTAAACCTTCCAATCTCATTTCTCTAAACCATTGAGGGAGGTGATGCACAACCTTATGTCTTCTGTTGTACTCAGATTGCAAGATCTGTGACCTTACTGATTGTCCTTGAATGTAACTTTTAAAAATTTTACAACACAATGCATACTCTCAAATTATGTTGACTTATAGCTATAGAAGACTGTATGAAAAAAATGCAAAACGTTGGAGTGTCTACTCACTAAAGACTAAGAAGACATATTGATACATTCCAGACCTACAATGCAAGATTTTGAGGAAGCGGTTGGAATCTGGTGGTGGGATGCCAGGGAGTAGAACCCTACGGCCCGAAGACCCTAGAAGACTTGGACTCCAATCAATCAATCAATCAATCAATCAATCAATCAAATGTATTTATAAAGCCCTTTTTACATCAGCGATGTCAGAAAGTGCTATACAAACCACCAAACAGCAAGCAATGCAGATGTAGAAGCACGGTGGCTAGGAAAAAATCTCTAGAAAGGCAGGAACCTAGGAAGAAACCTAGAGAGGAACCATGCTCTGAGGGGTGCCCAGTCCTCTTCTGGCTGTGCCGGGTGGAGATTATAACAGTACATGGCCAAGATGTTAAAACGTTCATAGATGACCAGCAGGGTCAACTAATAATAATCACAGTGGTTGTAGAGGGTGCAACAGGTCAGCACCTCAGGAGTAAATAGCCATTCAGAGTTAGAGACAGTACATAGAGAGTCGAAAACAGCAGGTCCGGGACAAGGTAGCACGTCCGGTGAACAGGTCAGTGGTCCATAGCCGCAGGCAGAACAGTTGAAACTGGAGCAGCAGCATGACCAGGTGGACTGGGGACAGCAAGGAATCATCAGGCCAGGTAGTCCTGAGGCATGGTCCTAGGGCTGATAGAGAGAGAAAGAGAGACCCCCGAAACAAACTATTGCAGCATAAATACTGGAGGCTGAGACAGGAGGGTTCGGGAGACACTGTGGCCCCGTCCGACGATACCCCCGGACAGGGCCAACCAGGAAGGATATAACCCCACCCACTTTTCCAAAGCACAGTCCCCACACCACTAGAGGGATATCTTCAAACCACCAATTTACTACCCTGAGACAAGGCTGAGTATAGCCCACGAAGATCTCCCCCACGGCACGAACCCGAGTGGGGCGCCAACCCGGACAGGAAGATCACGTCAGTGACTCAACCCACTCAAGTGACGCACCCCTCCTAGGGACGGCATGGAAGAGCACCAGTAAGCCAGTGACTCAGCCCCCGTAATAGGGTTAGAGGCAGAGAATCCCAGTGGAGAGAGGGGAACCGGCCAGGCAGAGACAGCAAGGGCGGTTCGTCGCTCCAGTGCCTTTGCGTTCACCTTCACACCCCTGGGCCAGACTACACTCAATCATAGGACCTACTGAAGAGATGAGTCTTCAATAAAGAAATAATGTCCTACCCCATTCCTCCACCAACAACTGAGGAACTTGTGCAATCACAAGTGAGAAGAGGTGTAGGTGAGTAAAAAACTGAAGACAGGAATATCAGGTAGAGTTGTATCAGACCTCAGAGTGAGTTACAACAAAGCCTGTAGGAGATGATACCTATGCAGTCAATGAATAGTTGTCTTTTTATAATTTCACGGTATAGGTACACTAAACCTCCACATTCCTCATTCTTTCCCTCCCTCCTAGAGTTGGGTTTCCCTCCCCCATAGGGGGACTTCTAGGCAGAGTTGCAAAGGAAAAGCCATATCTCAGACTGGCCAATAAAAATAAAAGATGGGCAAAAGAACACAGACAGTGGACAGAGGAACTCCCGGAGTCGCAACTGTTGACGTTGAGACTGATGTTTTGCGGGTACTATTTAATGAAGCTGCCAGTTGAGGACTTGTTAAGTTTCTGTTTCTCAAACGAGACACTCTAATGTACCTGTCCTCTTGCTCCGTTGTGCACTGGGGCCTCACACTCCTCTTTCTATTCTGGTTAGTGCCAGTTTGTCCTGTTCTGTGAAGGAAGTAGTACACAGCATTGTACGAGATCTTCAGTTTCTTGGCAATTTCTCGCATGGAATAGCCTTCATTTCTCAGAACAAGAATAGACTGACAAGTTTCAGAAGAAAGGTCTTTGTTTCTGGCCATTTTGAGCCTGTAATCGAACCAACAAATGCTGATGCTTTCAGATACTCAACTAGTCTAAAGAAGGCTAGTTTTATTGCTTCTTTAATCAGAAAAACTGTTTTCAGCTATGCTAACATAATTGCAAAAGGGTTTTCTAATGATCAATTAGCCTTTTAAATGATAAACTTGGATTAGCTAACACAACGTGCCATTGGAACACAGGAGTGATGGTTGCTGATAATGGGCCTCTGTACGCCTATGTAGATATTCCATAAAAAAATCAGCCGTTTCCAGCTACAATAGTCATTTACAACATTAACAATGTCTACACTCTATTTCTGATCAATTTGATGTTATTTTAATGGAATTTTAAAAAAGTGCTTTTCTTTCAAAAACAAGGACATTTCTGAGTGACCCCAAACTTTTGAACGATAGTGTACATACAAACCCTTTTACACCAAGTACATTACAATGACAGAATTTAAAAGAAGCAGTTTCATTTAGTTTTTGCACTACAGAATTCTTTGCCCCTCATAGTAACAATAATATGTTTATCTGTTGGAATACATCTCTAGATTAACAGTAAAGGCCCTGATGGACCAAGACCCTTGCTGCTGGACCTCTCTAAAGACCCCTCTGAAGCCTCCACTATCAAGCAACTAGGCGGAGACCTCCCTGCCTGCCTCACAGTCCCAACCCAAAAACTGATGCAGCACTTTCTCCATGTACCAGGCCACATACACACAACCTGATGACAGGAACATACACATGGACAGCTTAAGCTCTATGTCTGGCTGGCATAGGGAAGGAATTAGATTAAATTAGCATTAATATAATGCTGTACAGAGGGTCTACAGTGCCAGACCATTTTCATAGGCTTACTTTACTCTGTAAACATGGCCTTACTTTGGAGAGTACATTACCTCATTAAAGGCCAGCCGTCATCACATTCAATTTGCCAAGCAGCTCCTCCTAAAAGGCTCTTTGCAAAAAGTGACTTTACAACTTGCAAACGAATCAGTTAATTCAGATGAAATCTATAGAGGTCTTTACACAGCTAGATCCATTGAGCCACCTATGCTGCTACATCTTACCCGGATCACCTGTCACCCGTAGCTCTATTGAAAGATATTGTTGGCCTCTTTACCCTCCTCGAATCCTCCCATTCCTGTGTTCATGGGGCTCTACCTGCCTCTAGGGGTGTGTGTTATGTCCGGGCTGACACACACGTCTTTTATTTCTTGTTAGGTGACAAGTGACACAAGATTCTGGATCAAAGGTGTTTTTGATCTGGTTATATTCTGAGTTTCTGTTTTAGCCATTTATCAGTTGACCATCGTTCTTGGTAGCTAAGGGTTAACTTGCGTTTTATCATGTTCACATTGCATCTTAAAACTCCTTAAAGCTGGAATTAGTGAGTCGTCTGTGACCCCCCCCCAGGACGCAACTCTTTTGTTATTTCATTTGTAACGAAACCCAACACTGACCTCTTTTTCTCACTTCTCTTTTCGGGTCGAGTTGATCCAGATCCAATACTAATGATGATGACGCTTGTTCAGTAGAACATTTCTTAAAAACGATGTCCCTGCTGCCAGACCTGTTTATCTACAACTAGCTAGCTGCTGTTTGCATTCTTCAGTAGCTCCCTCATGCCCAAGCGTTCTCTCACGCAGCTTTGCGCTCTCCCACTCTCTCACAACCATACATAGTGTATATATAAACAACACAAGAAGCGGGGTGAGCCTAGGGTCATGGACGACTCACTGATTACCACTTTAAATATGCAATTGAGTTCATTTGTCCAGGGGTAGTTATGTGTTTTATATCCCAGTTGAAACTCCTCTGGAATATCGGTACCATAACCTAATCATTGCACGCCTCTGTCTTATTTCAATGTCCTGTGTCTTATTTCACCGGACATCCCATGTCTCCTTAAAAAGCAAGGCTTGGAGTAAGTTCTCAATTACCTACATAGACCTGGCACAAGTCATTGGTGTTAACTGTTGTTTTGACGGTGACATTTCACCCGTAGAATTATGTCAATGGTAACCAATTTTCAATATAGACAAACATTGTCTAAAATGTGTAAAATTGGGACTTTGAAACTGTATATCCAGAAAAAAAAACAATATGCAAACAAACTAATGTAAAATCATTATTTATTCAAGCACTCTTTCTGATGTATAAATAAAATCAGACATTGTCCCATTTAAACTTTGTTGTGCCGGGAGAAAGTGCAGTGATCACACTTTTGGGTGAGAAATAAACTAACAACCTTTAGAATCTTTGATATGACATGGTGCGCCCAGAAAGAAGGTTGTTGACATCCTGAAGATGCACCTGGCAGGTGTTTGTGTGTGGAGAATGCAAACTGAGGGAGAGGTTGTGTTCTGTTCACAGCAATTGGCATGATGCCATACTAATGTCTGGCAACAGACACGCTTTGGCATAACACTAGTGTGTCATCATGCCAAACGCTTTGAGAATCCTAGCGCTCAGGGTGGAACCAAGTGTACTGTGAATGGGGATCAGGGAAAGTGTCCCTGATTCTCCAAACACAGCAACTGGGGATGACAACTCGATTTCCTGCACCAAGGGCATCATGCTGCCACATCACAAACTGTGTGTAGTCAGCATGCTGGTGTTCCCGGGCATCATTTACATTTAAGTCATTTAGCAGACGCTCTTATCCAGAGTGACTTACAAATTGGAAAGTTCATACATATTCATCCTGGTCCCCCCGTGGGGAATGAACCCACAACTCTGGCGTTGCAAGCGCCATGCTCTACCAACTAAGCCACACGGGACCATCGTCTCCAGGCTCTGCTGCATTAGCCACTGCCAGCACGTCAACCCCTATACCGTCTGTGCTAACGTAAATAGCCGTTGTCTAGGCAGTAATGGGCGAAATGTGGCAGCTGGCTTACACAGAATTTTGGTTTGACCGCAACACTTCCTCTCTCTCTCTGTCAAATCATTTTTATTTTATTTTACTTTATTTAACTAGGCAAGTCAGTTAAGAACAAATGAGTCTATAGGCATCTCCCTGCAGTTGCCACAGGTGCACCTGGTACATGTGGAGGTGGTGGCTCACCATTCATCTGCCGGTAAATCTCTAGGACATAAAAACCAACCTTGGCTCTCGCTAAAACATAAGCCTCACCACCTCCCTGTTGTCTGCATCATTCAGCTCCCTGATGACTGAACAGTTGAACACATAGCCTATTATGATTATGTTCATACATTAACTATTTAACTATTCAAGAAAAAATACTTAATTTTTGTTAAATATATAGGCATTTTCAACATAATACAATCCAGAGAAGCAGCTATTCTATCACGTCGGAGAGCAAAAAGCCATGCAAAGGGGGAGTGACTCTAGGCTTGTTGAGAAAGGGGGTGGGGAGGGGGGAGAGTTTTTTGAAAATAGCCTAACTATTGTTGTAATATGGGAAAAATAGGTATTTCTCCTTTAAATGTTTAGCAAGTAAATAATGGAGCGCAATATGAAAACATGCAAACCAAATCACATGTGAAATGTTGTACGAGGAAGGACATTGCTTGCTATACACATTCTCATGGTTACAATTAACTTGCAGTGCTTTGTTTATCTACACCCACATACAAGTTGCAGTTATTAAATTAAACTGAACCTGTCACGACTTTTGTTTTGTCTTATTAGTTTCACCTGTGTTTCTGTTTGGTTTAATGAGCTTCCCTATTTTTAGTAGGTGGACCCGCCCTTGTTTTGTGCGGGATTGTCTTTATGTTACGTGTGTGCGTTTTAGGTAGAGGTGGATTTATTTTCTTAAACTTGGCACCCTGTGTTTTTTGGGTTGTCACGTTGTTGTCCGCGCCCTGTATTGTTGGGCTTATCATTTTGTGTGCCGAAGTAAAGAGCACTTTTCCCCAGTGGAACTCTCTGCGTCTGATTCCTTCACCCACCTAGTCCCGCGTGACAGAACCGGAACATGGACTCTGTCCTTTATCAATTTGTAATTAAAGGGATTCTCCGGTACTTGTGTATCAGGCTCCACTGAGGAAGAAGGAAGGGGAGGATTATCCTACTCAGTGAATTTAACAAATAAATAAATAGTGGAACATTAAAGTAATAATTTTTAGATAAAACTATACTACATATATTCCCATATCACCAAATAACTGATTCAAACTCATTGTTTTGCAATGAAGGTCTACAGTAGCCTCATGAGCACTTTCTGGGGTAGCACCATGGTGTTGCCGGGGGATAGCTATTTTGCGTCCTACGCTGGGTACATTGACTTCAATCAAATCTAGGAGGCTCATGGTTCTCACCCCCTTCCATACTGTACACATACACAGTAATTATGATGACTTCCAGAGGATGTCCTCCAACCTATTAGAGCTCTTGCAGCATGAATTAACATGTTGTCCACCCAATCAGAGGATCAGAGAATGAATCTAGTACTGAAAGCACAAGCTACAGCTAGATAGCACTGCAGTGTATAAAATGTGGTGAGTAGTTGACTCAAAGAGAGAAAAATACAATAGTTGAACAGTTTTGAACAAATTAATTTCCAAAAACATTAAGGAGAAGCAGCAGAGATAGAGAGGGAGCTAGCTATATTCCATTGTATTTTTTCCCCCACTTTCACTTGCTTAGCTAGCTAGCTAATGTAGCCTACTCAAACACCTGGCTCAAACAGAGAGGAATGCTATTTATGTTAGCTATCTGGCTAAGGCTATCCAACACTTGAACTCTTCCAAGTCAAGGTAAGCTTTCGGTTTTATAAATGTATTGCCACTGGGGCAGGCTGTTGTAACTGCTAAACTGCTTGCTGTACACTGTACTGCATGATTGTAGCGGGTTTACTAACGCGTTAGTTCTAGTAGCTATGTTGACTATGACGTTAGCTAATATGGTGACAATGGTGTAGGCTGTGTGTAGTGGTTATGGTATCAAGGTTTGGCTTGTAAAGGTTTTTTCGCCTGGTCACAGAGCTGTTGTGAGAGGAGGAAGAGAGCGCGTAGATACGAGAAGGAATTATACAACGAGCAAAGGGATTATGCTGTTTGTATGTGGCTGCTATGAAAGTGAACTGTGTGTGCAGGTGATCAGGGGTGTATTAATTCCGCCGATTCTGTTAACGTTTCTTAGCAGGAAGCAAACAAAACAGGGATAAATCTACCTGAATTTGTCCAGTAGAAACTATTGTTTGCAACTGTTGGACTTATGATTACACCCTAGATCAGCTAGATACAGGCAAGAGTGTGCAAGGCGATATTGAACGTGTCACTGTCTGTCACCTTGATTACTCCAATCGTAGGCTAGGTTGTAGTAACCTATTGAGGTAAGACAGTAAATCTGCTCATAGATGATGCATGTATGAACTATACATTAACACATCCAGCCCAAAGCGAGACGTTGAAAAAATACTTAGCAGTGGCCAAAGTTCTGGAGCATGTCTTTAATTATGATTGAATTCATCATCCCAGCGTCGGAAGTAACAGGGCATATTCCATAAACTGCATCCTGTGGCCTTCAGGATATCGTGCATCCCTAGTTCATAACACACAATCAGTTAATGTTAGGTTCTGAACATAAATTATAACATTTAATCTAAAATTGCTATTTTGATCATTGAAAATCATTCAAGAATGATCAAAATGATCAAGAATGATGAAAATAGCAATTTTAGATTAAACGTTATAATTTATGTTCAGAACCTAACATTAACTGATTGTGTGTTATGAACTAGGGATGCACGATATATCGGTGAAGATATCGAAATCGACGATATTAGCTAAAAATGCCAACATCGACATTGGCCCGATGTCTAGTTTAACGCCGATGTGCAAAACGGTACCCTGATGTCCCAGATCAGACTTACTTTATACAGTATTTCAAATCCTATGCACTTACCTTAGAGGGGAATTGGTAATACAGACCTGAAAAACATCTGGACAGCTGGGCTGCTCATGCTACAATACCAACACGCAAATAACCCAGAAAGTCCAAAACAAGAAATGCATCCTATATACCGTAAACATGCTTCCAAAAATAAGTTGCTGGGGTCTTTACTAAAATTGCATTGGCCAATACAGTAATACTGTAATATGCCATTTACGTAGCACACACTTTTATCCAAAGTGACAACAACCCACACAGTTTGGTATGTGACCCCAGTGGTTATCGAACCCACAACTCTGGTGTTGCTAGTGCAATGCTCTTATGAACTGAGCCATGTGCAGGACCACTTACAATACATAAGTACAATACAATACATTATTATAATAGATGTGGAAGATGTATGATTGCCATCCCTATGAGCGTATCCAGGGCCGGTCCTTGCCGTTCTGCCGCCATAGGCGAAACCAAAACATACGCCCCTGCAAAACTAGAATAGTCCCAGACATTGAAGCTAGGTTCAATTTAGGTTCTGAATGAAAGGTAAAAAGATATTTTCTGTATTTTTTAAATACATATTTTCCAGGACGTTGAATAGGCATATTTTCCAGACGTTGAAATCAGGTTCATTTTCGGTTCTCAATAAAAGTTGAAAATACGTATTTTACAGATGTTGAAAATATGTATTTTCAGGATGTTGAATTCAGGCTAATTTTTTATCCTGAATGAAAGCTGAAAATAAGTAATTTATAGACGTCTATGTTTGGGCCAAATCAAGGCTGGTCCAGACCGGACAAAATCTCAATCCAACATAGACGTCTATGAATGGTTCAGATTTGATCCGGACCGGACCAAAAACCAATGTCGGTGAATGTGGAAATCAAGTCCAGAACTGCACCAAAAAAAGATGTCGGTCTGTGCTTAATGAGGTGTAGTCTACAGTGTTGCATGAAATTGAATTTTATGAATGTCCTACGATACCAGTCAAGAGTTTGGACACACCTACTCATTCAAGGGTTTTTCCTTATCTTTACTATTTTCTACATTGTAGAATAATAGTGACAACATCAAAATGATGAAATAACACATATAGAATCATGTAGTAACCAAAAAAGTGCTAAACAAATCAAAATATATGTTATATTTGAGATTCTTCAAAGTAGCCACCCTTTGCACACTCTTGGCATTCTCTCAACCAGCTTTATGAGGTAATCACCTGGAATGCATTTCAATTAACAGGTGTGCCTTGTTAATTTGTGGAATTTCTTTCCTTCTTTATGTATTCGAGCCAATTGGTTGTGTTGTGACAATCCAGGGGTGGTATACAGAAGATAGCCCTATTTGGTAAAAGACCAAGTCCATATTATGGCAAGAACAGCTCAAATAAACAAAGAGAAACGACAGTCCATCATTACTTGAAGACATGAAGGTCAGTCAATCTGGAAAATGTAAAGAATTTTGAAAGTTTCTTGAAGTGCAGTTGCAAAAACCACCAAGCGCTGATGAAACTGGCTCTCATGAGGACCTCCCAGAGTCAGTCGCGGTTCTAGCTTGGGGGAACCCCACGGAGCCATATATTTGTGTTGGAACAACACAAAAAATTAACATTTAAAACGATATAAATATAAAGATATATACAAAAATATATACAATTACAGAGATCATTATAATGTTTAATCTAAAATTGCTATTTTGATCATTCTTTGTAACGGTACCCATATGTCCCAGATCAGACTTACTTCATACAGTATTTCAAATCCTATGCACTTACCTTAGAGGGGAATTGGTAATACGGACCTGAAAAACATCGGACCTGAAAACTCATAAATATCAAAAATAAGTAACAAAAACAAATAGAAACAAATTATAGTATATAAATACAAATAAAAAAGATAATTTAATTATTACACTATTACACTATTGCTAACAAAAAACACACAAATAAAACTAAATTGCACAAATCCTATATCAAACAAATACACAAATAGAATAACACACTTATAAAGCAGAGAACCTGATTATTACACTATTGCACTTCAAACAAGAAACACACAAACTAAATTGCACAACTGCCATCTAAACCCTGACCTTTCTTGCCTTCCTTGATGCAAAGCCATCAATTACATCATCATAAGAAATCTGCCCAGCAATTGCATGGTTAATACTGATGACAGCAAGGCCACTAAGGCGTTCCTGTGACATGGTGGACCTCAGATAGGGTTTGATGAGCTTCAGCTTTGAAAAGCTCCTCTCTGCTTCAGCTACGGTCACTGGAAGAGTAAGACAAATTCAGAGAGCAGTCCACAAATTTGGATACATTTCTGAGAGCTCCCTTTCATGTATAAATATCAGCAGCTCAAGCAGGGTCATGGTCTTCGATGGCAAGTCAGGAAAGTTCTTCAGTTCCTGTGCAAGCTCTCTGCCATCTAAGTCTGAGTGTTCTTTATAGTGCAGTGTCATACTAAGGGCCTCACATTGTTCTGTCAGCTCCTCATTTGAGAGACGTTGGAAGGTTGACAACACTCCAAACTTCTCTCCCACATTTTCCAACGTGGAAAATCTTTCCTGAAGGGCTGAGGTTGCAGCATCAACAACGACATTGAAAAATGTCACCTCCAGCTTCTTCAGGCCATCACTCAAAGGCTCATCAAATGATTCTTATGAAAAGTGTCGCTTTGTGGACCTCAGACGTTTTTGTTGTAGAACGGCCGCTACATTCATACCCTCGCAAATATCCTTGGCTGGCGTTTGTGCAGCCATAAAGCCTGATGCCCTGTAGTTGCTGAGACCTCTCTCTGTCTTTCTGAGATGACTGACTGCAACATCCACATGCATACTGGGAGACTGCATCAGCTTGCTCACATGTTGGATCTGGCTCAAGATGTCATACCACACCACTGTACAGATGCTGAAGCGGTATGATCCCACCTCCTCAATCTTCATCACAGGGTCTTTGGTTTGATCTCTCACCTCAATCAGCGCCTCTCTCACCGCTGCTGCCTGATACCTCAGTGGCTCGACACTCTTAGCTTTACTCTCCCACCTTGTCTCAGTCCACATCTTCAAAGTGACGTCCCCATGTTTTTTCAGGATGGCCCATTGCTGTGTGGAGGCTGAGAACAAGATGTACAGTTTGTGTAAGATGCCAAAGTAACCTGTGACATCGACAGAACTTTTAGCAGCATCAGCCACAACCAGGTTCAATGTGGCACAAATGGATTCATTTCCAGGAGTCTGGCTTGGACACCTTTGTTTTTGCCTCTCATGTTGGCCCCATTATCACAAGACTGTCCTCTGCAGTCCTGAAAAGGAATTTTTAGCTCCTCTAATCTTTTGAGAATCAGGAATGCCAAATGTTGGACTGTGGACTCCTCTGCCTCCAAAAACCCCATAAAATGTTCCTTTATGTGGGGCTTCTCCTTCAGTGACACAATGCTAATCACAACTGACAACTGTGGCTGACATCTAATTGTTTGTGTTTCTGCTGGTCAGAGGGAGCAGGTGCTCCGCGTTAAACGAATGACACATTGATGACGAACCTTTGTGCATCACTGGGGCCAAGCTTCCTGCCATCCAGGACCTCTATATCAGGCGGTGTCAGAGGAAGGCCCTAGAAATTGTCAGAGACTCCAGCCACCCTAGTCATAGACTGTTCTCTCTGCTACAAAAGGCTTCTTAATTAACAGCTTCTACCCCCAACAGCTAATAAAAGGGCTACCCAGACCCCTCTTTTACGCTGCTGCTACTCTTTGTTAATAATCTATAGTCACATTAACATAGTCACATTAACTCTCCCTACATGTACATATTACATCAGTTACCTCTACTAACCGGTGCCCCCGCACATTGACTCTGTACCGGTACCCTCTGTATATAGCCTCATTGTTATTTTACTGCTGCTGTTGAATTATTTGTTACTTTTGTTTTTTATGTTTTACACTTATTTATTTATTTTTCTTAACTTCTTAAAGCATTGTTGGTTATGGTCTTGTAAGTAAGCATTTCACTGTACACCTGTTGTATTCGGCGCATGTGACAAATAAAATTTGATTTGAAGATATGTGAATTGTTTTGCTCTCAAGAAAAGGGTACCATTGAAAGGAGTGATTACTGGGGTAGCGGTAAATGTGAAAGTTGACTGAATGGGAAGATTCCCGGGGTTTGTGATTCTCATCGTTTGGTGCGACACAGACAGGGTGGTGTTAGTGGTGAAACAGAAGATTCGTTGCCTGTTCTTTTGAGTTTTGATGTTGAGTCTTTGCTCGGCAAAGTGATGTTAGCTTATGGTCATGTGGCAGCAGTGTGGTTCCTAGGTGTGAGAATTGTGCAGAAGGGCACAAGACAAAGGAATGTGTAGCATTTTGGAAAGTAGTGGTATGTGTTAATTGTAGGCGTGCCCATGGGGCTGGGGATCAGAAATGTCCCGTGCGAGAGAGGCAGGTTGAGGTTTCCAGAGTTAGAGTAGTGCAGAAGTTGTCAAATGCTGAGGCAGTGAAGAAAGTGGAGGAAGATGGGTCAAGGGATCCCAAGGGGAGTGGTGTGAGTAATAGATCTGTACCAGTACAGAGGGAAACCTAGTCAGTTGTACAACTAAATGCCTTCAACTGAAATGTGTCTTCAGCATTTAACCCAACCCCTCTGAATCAGGGGCTGCCTTAATCAACATCCACAGCACCCAGGGAACAATGGGTTAACTGCCTTGCTCATGGCCAGAACGACAGATGTTTACCTTGTAGCTCAGGGATTCGATCCAGCAACCTTTCAGTTACTGGCCCAACGCTCTAACCACTACGCTATAGGCCAACAGGTGCTATTTGCTTCACTAACATTGGATTGTTTGCATTTTATAGCAATGATTATCAACTGTACTGCATGGATGGAATGTAAGTCGCAGAACATTTTGGTTGTGGTGGCAGCTGCAGAGGTATTTGGGTGTATGAAACTTGACGTCAGAAGAGTTACAGGGTGTGTTGAGTGGTGGTGTCCCGTCCTTTCAGGCTGTTGGCCTGAAGTATGACTAGAGATATTCAAATAGTGGAGTAGGGTGGTGGGTTTTTAGTGAGTGAAGGGTTAGATGGTAGTGTATTTGTTGATTTATTTTATTTGTAAAAAAAGTTTTTAAAGCAAAATATAAGGGATTATATTCCAGTCAAGTAGATGGCGGTAATGCAACATTTATTGAATGCCAACCACTGTTAAACCTAATAAAAGAAGAAGAAGCTCTCACGGCAGGGGTTTGTTTGCCATGTTCACGAGAGCCTGCGAGCTGAGCGCTGTGCAGATAGCCAAGTGTGATCAAGAAAATCAAGACATTTGCAGAAACTGGCGAACAAACCACAGCATACAAATAGTATGCTGTGGTTTGATCTGCAATATGTTTCTTTATATATATATATATATATATTCAAAAAGCCAATTTTACAAGGGATTGCAAATGTGTTTTACCTAGCTACATAAGTTAAGTGCCAATACGCAGCCTACCTGCGCAAAAGATTTGTATGACGCCCGAAAACAACGTCATAATACAAAATGGCAGCCACCGTTGGGAGACTACTAAAGACCTCTGTAAGTTCATTTAGAAATATATGTTTATGTTACCAGTAGTAGTGTGCTGCATTGAAATGCAAACTGTATAATGGCAATTTATCATTTCGTTGTAGCTATATAAATTGACAATGCCAATTGTAAGAAGAGTTGCAATGAGTCTCATCTGAGAGCTTGACGGCAACGTCACTGTAACTGCGTGACGGTTTTCAGAACAAATCCCTCTGCTCAAAGGCTTAGCAGCTAATGCCAAATTAAGTAAAAACTCTAAATATACAATCATTTGTTATAGTAAGTGTCTAATGCTCTTCAGCGCCAATAACAGTTGTCACGATGTGCAATGTATCTCTCTTGCCCTCTTTAACGTCAGTGTTCATTTTGGCACTCTTTTAAAACAAATGTTATTTAGTCTATAGTCTTAGTCGATTTGACCAATATATCATTAAGTCTTAGGGCCATTTTTGTCATTTGAATAATGATTTAGTCTAGGTATTTTCAAAATCACAAACAGTGGGCCATTTTAGTCAACTAAATGCGCTTTAATTTGTCACATTTTCACATCACATTTGTATTGCCTCATTAACCTACAGCAAACATATAGTGCCTTCATAAAGTATTCACATCCCTTTACTTTTTCCACATTTTGTTGGGTTACAGCCTGCATTTAAAATGGATTAAATTCAGCTTTTTTTTTGTCACTGGCCTTCACACAATACCCCATAATGTCAATGTGGAATTATGTTTATTAAATTTGTACAAATTAATAAAAACGAATCTGAAATGTCTTAAGTCAATAAGTATTCAACCACTTTGTTATGGCAAGCCTTAATAAATTCAGGAGTAAACATTTGCTTAACAAGTGATATAATAAGTTGCATGGACTCACTCTGTGTGCAATAATAGTGTTTAACATGATTTTTTAATGACTACCTAATCTCTGTACCCCACACATACAATTATCTGTAAGGTCCCTCAGTCGAGCATTGAATTTCAAACACATATTCAACCAGAAAGACAAGGGAGGTTTTCCAATGCCTCTCAAGGAAGGGCACCTATTGGTAGATGGGTAAAAATGTAAAAGCAGACATTCTAAATCGCTTTGAGCATGGTGAAGTTATTATATTGAACAAAAATATAAAATGCGACAATTTCAAAGATTTTACTGAGTTACAGTTCAAATAAGGAAATCAGTCAATTGAAATAAATTCATTAGGCCCTAATCTATGTATTTCACATGACTGAGAATACAGATATGCATCTGTTGGTTGCATCTAAAAAAAAAAAAAAAAAAGTATCGGTGTGGCTCAGAAAACCAGTCAGTATCTGGTGTGTCCACCATTTGCCTCATTCATAGCGACTTATTCCTTGCATAGCGTTGATCAGGCAGTTGATTGTGGAATGTTATCCGCTCGTCCACACGATGCCATACACGTGGTCTGCGTGTCCGAAAACAATGTTGAAGGCGGCTTATGTTCGAGAAATTAACATGACATTTTCTGGCAACAGCTCTGGTGGACATTTCTACAGTCAGCATGCCATTGCATGCTCCCTCAACTTGAGACATCTGTGGCATTGTGTTGTGTGACAAAACTGCACATTTTAGAGTGGCCCTTTATTGTCCCCAGCACAAGGTGCACCTGTGTAATGATCATGCCGTTTAATCAGCTTCTTGATATGCCAAACCTGTCAGGTGGATGGATTATCTTGGCAAAGGAGAAATGCTCACTAACAGGGATGTAAACGGAATTTGTTCCCAATTTGAGAGAAATAAGCTTTTTGTGTGTATGGAAAATTAATGGGATCTTTTATTTCAGCTCATGAAACATGGGACCAACACTTTACATGTTGGGTTAATATTTTAAGTGTAATTAAACTTTGGATGGTGTATCAATACACCCAGTCACTACAAAGACACAGACTTCTTTCCTAAATCAGTTGCCGGAGAGGAAGGAAACTACTCAGGGATTTCACCATGAGTCCAATGGTGACTTTAAAACAGTTAGAGTTTAATGGCTGTGATAGGAGAAAACTGAGTATGGATCAACAACATTTTAGTTAGTCCACAATACTAACCTAATTGACAGAGTGAAAAGAAATGAGCTTGTACATAATAAAAATATTCCAAAACATGTATCCTGTTTGCAACAAGGCACTAAAGCAATACTGCAAAAAGAAATTGGCAAAGCAATTCACTTTTTGTCTTGAATAAAATGGTTACGTTTGGGGCAAATCCAATACAACACATTACTGAGTACAACTTTCCATATTTTCTCCGAACTTAAATCTACTTGGAAATATATTGCAAGACCTGAAAATGGTTGTCTAGCAAAGATCAACAACCAATTTGACAGAACTTGAAGAATTTTGAAATAAAATGGGCAAATGTTGCGCAATCCAGGTGTGGAAAGCTCTTAGAAATGTACCCAGTTTACAGCTGTAATCACTTCCAAAGGTGATTGTAACATGTTCGACCTGGGGTTGAATACTTATGTAATAAAGATATATTAGTGTTTTACTTTTCATTCATGTTTTACAAATGTTCACATTTTTCTGCCACTTTGACATTACAGTATTTTGTGTAAATCGTTAACAAAAATCGACAAATCGATTTTAATGCCACTTTGTAACACAACAAAAGGTGGAAAAAGTCAAGGGGTGTGAACTTTCTGAAGGCACTGTAATCACTGACTTCCATGTGCACAAACATACATCGCCTTGTCCTACCAACATATTTTTCTGCATAACATCCTATTCTCTTCCCAACAGCAGACATATGAAAATCATAAACAGTATAACAATTATCTGGCAATGTAAATTCCTAATTCAGCCCACATAAATATTACGTACAAAACAAACAGACGTGTAGCACAATCACCAGATCCGTCACTCGGTCGCTTTGCCGTTGTTATCAATGGTCGACAGACACCGCAGCCACATTGATGTCCAAAAGTAGAACGGGAGCTAATGACTGTTCGCTCAGTGATGCAGTCAGTCAAGTCACTAAATCTTGAGTCACGAGTACCAATGGCTGAAGTCTGAGTAACAGGTCTCGAGTCCTGGTCCAAGTGCTCAAGTCTGTGGACTGTCTATGTCACTGAGTCCACATTAACTCAAAATAAAGTTATTTACCCAGTCAGATGTAGCGTAGTGGCAAGAAGAATTTAGTCAAATTGTTTGCTATCCCTTTCCCTTTCTTTATGTGCCACCAAGTATTTGCATATAGGCTACTGGTAATGTTACCAGGGCCACGCTCAGTTGCAAAACGTTCTCGAACGTTGCAGATAGAAATGCCATGAATAGAGCAGACGTTATTCCCTTTTCAACATGTCAGAGAGGCATGTTTGTTCTACATAGCATATTTCAATCTGAACGTTCCAAAACGTTGCGTCCTTCTGAACGCGCCCCCAGGTTGTTAGCTATAGCTAACTAATGAGGTAACACGATTGAAAAAGGTGTAGCCTAAACAAATGGTTAACGGGTTTGCCCGCAAGTAGCCTAGTTTTAGAACGGCCCGCGATATACTTTATGAATGTAAAATGCTTCTGACCAATGCACGATAGAAAAAAAACAAAGCGCAGGTATTATGAGTCATATCTTTTTATGGTAAGGGCTAGAATCAATACGTTCTGAGGAAAAGAGGCTATATTGACTACATAACCTTGTTATAAAATGCAGTGGGGAAAGTGGGAGGGTTGAGCGAGACTACAAAATTAAAAGACAGCCTACTTTTCTATACTCAAGTGAGAGAAAAATATATACGTAACCTTATTGTTTTTTTACTATTAAACTCAATGCTGCTATTGTTTTTAATTTCGTAAAGAGACATGTGTTTCTTAACCAGGCAAAGGGTATCTAACTAGAAGGCTGGTGGTGACTGGTTAGCTACGGGGAAACAAGAGAGTCGCCTTATTACTTATTACAGAAAAGCTCTCAATCTCTCCAAAAGCTCATGTCCAGTCCATTTAGTAGTCCGATTTTAGCCACAGAGATAATTTCATCTCTTTTTAGTCAACTGAAATTAAAATAATGTTAGTTCAGTTATATATTTATTTAGTCAGTCTCGTCAATTGCCACATAAAAATACATGTTTGACAGATATTTTAATCCATTTTTGTTGATTAAATGAACACTGCTCACATCAAGGTAATAGTTGCATCTGGAGGACTGAAAGCTGCTTTGCCACATGGAACTTCAGTGAGCAAGGCCTCAAGAATTCTCACCCGTCCTGCACTGCAGAAAGCCTGTTTATCCACCAGTAGGTATTGACTGTAGACCTTCAGGACAGGGAATGAAGTTGATCAAAGTGAGAGACAGATGCACTTCTTGTCATTGTGATGTAAATATAGAATCAACGTTATTCATTTAATATCTTTCTCCCAATAGGTACTGCTAAGTGGGCTCCAGCTGTCACTCAACATGCACCACATTTTAAAGCTACAGCTGTCCACAATGGCGAGTTTAAGGAGATGGGCCTAGATGACTTTAAGGGCAAATACCTGGTTCTTTTCTTCTACCCACTCGATTTGTGAGTATTGCTATTCCTCTGGACAGGAATGGATTGCTTTTATTAGCTATCTGTGACTTTATTCATCTTCAGAATTTAAGGAATTATTTAGAGGCCTATTCTATTTGCACTACAGATACCTAAGCAAGAGATTGTGGATGTGACATTCTATATATGTTTTTTTTAAACATTTCTTTGTCTCCTTACAGCACATTTGTTTGCCCGACAGAGATCATCTCGTTCAGTGACAAGGCCAGCGAGTTCCATGACATCAACTGTGAAGTGGTGGGCGTGTCAGTGGACTCTCACTTCACCCACCTGGCATGGATAAACACCCCACGCAAGGTACAGTGGGTGTACATAGACTTACCATTATTCTATATACATACAGCCGCTAGTGAAAGTCAACACACCACTTGCACAGTTTTCACATTTTTGCTGCCTTAAAATTCAATCTAAAAAGGAATACGTATATATTTTTTTGTTTCTAATTAATGAAACATTTAAAAACATAAGATGTCTTCACACCGTAGAGCTAATACTTGGTGGAAGTGCCTTTGTCAACCATTACAGATGTGAATCATTTTTAATACGATTATGCCAACTTTGCACAACACTTAGGGCAACATTTATCCATTGTTTTTGTCAAATTTGCACAAGTTCTGTAAATTTGATTGGGAATCATTAATGCACAGCAATATTCAAAACTTGTCTCTGATTTTCAAGCAAATTGAAGTCAAATTGGAGACTGGACCACTCAGGAACACTCGACACCTCTTGTAAAGCCATTCTGGTGTGTCTTTGAACTTAAAGGTCCAATGCAGCTATTTCTATCTCAATATCAAGTCATTTCTTGGTAACAATTAAGTACTGTGATTGTTTTCAATTAAAATGATCAAAAATAAACCAAAAGAGCTTCTTAGCAAAGAGCAATTTCTCAAACAAGAATTTTGCTAGGACTGTCTGGGTGGGAAGGGGGAAACTGAAAAATAGCTGTTATTGGCAGAGAGGTTTGGAACCCTCTTGTCTAACTAATTTACTGCCGGAGGCAGGCCAAAACTCCATCCCACCAAAATAGGCTGAAATTGTACTATTAGACAGGCACTGTACCAATAGATCCTACTGCTCACCTACAAGGCCCTCCATAACTTTCTGACCTCCTCCACACACACACTCCCTCCCACTGTCTCTGCTCCTCTGACTCTGGACTACTCACCACCCCAAAGACAAGACAATGGGGGACTGGGCATTCAGCTCCACTGCCCTCAAACTCTGGAACTCTGCCATCTGCAACTCTGACTCCATCACCACTTTCAAAACCAGCTTCAGAACCCACCTGTTCAGTCTGGCTTTCCCCTCAACTTAGCTTGCCCCCTTACTCAGCCCTAGCTTAAGCTAAGTAGCTTTTATTTCAATTTGAATTGTTTTATCCCTTTAAAAAAAAAATGTACACTCTTTGCTCTACAGTGTCCTTGTTTTTTTTGAAAGATGCTTTAAATCCCATATAGTATTATTATACAGACAGTGTGGCTGCATGCTAATTATTTGTCATGGCGTCTTATTCTCAGGCTGGAGGTTTGGGTGAAATCCACATCCCCCTGCTGGCAGACCTCAACAAACAGGTGTCCAGAGACTATGGTGTACTTCTGGAGGGCCCTGGCATTGCACTGAGGTACAGTAACTATGGGTGCCTCCCAAACGGCACCCTGTTCCCAATATACAGTGCATTCGGAAAGTATTCTGACCCCGTCAATTTTTCCACATCTTGTTATGTTACAGCCTTAATCTAAAATGGATTAAATTGCTTTTTCCCCCTCATCGATCTACTACACACAATACCCCATAATGACAAAGCAAAGATAGTTTTTCCAAAATTTTAGCAACTTTATTACAACAAAAAAACGTAAATACCATATTTACATAGGTATTCAGACCCTTTATTCAGTACTTTGTTGAAGCACCTTTGGCAGCGATTACAGACTCGGGTCTTCTTGGGAATGACGCTACAAGCTTTGCACACCTGTATTTTGGATTTTCTCCCATTCTTCTCTGCAGATCCTCTCAAGCTCTGTCAGGTTGGATGGGGAGCGTCGCTGCACAGCTATTTTCAGGTTTTTCCAGAGATGTTCTATCGGGTTCAAGTCCGGGCTATGGCTGGGCCACTCAAGGACATTCAGAGACTTGTCCTGAAGCCACTCCTGCTTTGCCTTGGCTGTGTGCTTAGGGTCGTTGACCTGTTGGAAGGTGAACCTTCGCCCCAGTCTGATGTCCTGAGTGCTCTGGAGCAGGTTTTCATTAAGGATCTCTCTGTACGATCCTGACTAGTCTCGCAGTCCCTGCCGCTGAAAAACATCCCCACAGCATGATGCCACCACCACCATGCTTCACCGTAGGGATGGTGCCAGGTTTCCTTCAGACGTGACACTTGGCATTCAGGCCAAATAATTCAATTTTGGTTTCATCAGACCAGAGAATCTTGTTTCTCATGGTCTGAGTCCTTTTTAGGTGGCAGGCAGCGATCGGTTGAAGAGCATGCATTTGGTTTTACTTGTATTTAAGAGCAGTTGGAGGCCACGGAAGGAGAGTTGTATGGCATTGAAGCTCGCCTGGAGAGTTGTTAACACAGTGTCAAAAGAAGGGCCAGAAGTATACAGAATAGTGTCGTCTGCGTAGAGGTGGATCAGAGAATCACCAGCAGCAAGAGCGACATCATTGATGTATACAGAGAAGAGAGTCGGTCCAAGAATTGAACCCTGTGGCACCCCCATAGAGACTGCCAGAGGCCCGGACAACAGACCCTCCGATTTGACACACTGAACTCGATCAGAGAAGTAGTTGGTGAACCAGGCGAGGCAATCATTAGAGAAACCAAGGCTGTCGAGTCTGCCAATGAGGATGTGGTGATTGACAGAGTCAAAAGCCTTGGCCAGGTCAATGAATACGGCTGCACAGTATTGTTTCCTATCGATGGCGGTTACGATGTCGTTTATGACCTTGAGCGTGGCTGAGGTGCACCCATGACCAGCTCTGAAACCAGATTGCATAGCGGAGAAGGTGTGGTGGGATTCGAAATGGTCGGTAATCTGTTTGTTGACTTGGCTTTCGAAGACCTTAGAAAGGCAGGGTAGGATAGATATAGGTCTGTAGCAGTTAGGGTCAAGGGTGTCCCCCCCTTTGAAGAGGGGGATAACCGCAGCTGCTTTCCAATCTTTGGGGATCTCGGACGACACGAAAGAGAGGTTGAAGAGGCTAGTAATAGGGGTGGCAACAATTTCAGCAGATAGTTTTAGAAAGAAAGGGTCCAGATTATCTAGCCCGGCTGATTTGTAAGGGTCCAGATTTTGCAGCTCATTTAGGACATCAGCTGACTGTATTTGGGAGAAAGAGAAATGGGGGAAGCTTGGGCGAGTAGCAGAGGGGAGGGCAGTGCTGTTGTCCGGGGTAGGGGCAGCCAGATGGAAAGCATGGCCAGCCGTGGAAAAAAAAAAAAAAAAAAGTGCCTTTTGTCAAACTCCAAATGGGTTGTCATGTGCCTTTTACTGAGGAGTGGTTTCCATCTGGCCAATCTACCATAAAGGCCTGATTGGTGGAGTGCTGCAGAGATCGTTGTCCTTCTGGAAGGTTCTCCCATCTCCAGAGGAACTCTGTCAGAGTGACCATTGGGTTCTTGGTCACCTCCCTGACCAAGGCCCTTCTCCCCCGATTGCTCTAGGAAGAGTCTTGGTGGTTCTAAACTTCTTCCATTTAAGAATGATGGAGGCCACTGTGTTCTTGGGGACCTTCAACTCTGGGACCTTATATAGACAGGTGTGTGCCTTTTCAAAATCATGTCCCATTAATTTAATTTATAACAGGTGGACTCCAATGAAGTTGTAAAAATATCTCAAGGATGATCAATGGAAACACTTTCACCTGAGCTCAATTTCGAGTCTCATAGCAAAGGGTCTGAATACTTATGTAAATATGTTATTTGTTTTTTATATTTAATACATTCACAAACATTTCTAAAAACCTGTTTTAGCTTTGTCATTATGGGGTATTGTGTGTAGATTAATGAGAAATAATTTAATCCATTTTACAATAAGGCTGTAATGTAACAAAGTCAAGGGGTCTGAGTACTTTCCAAATGCACTGTAGAGTATAAGATGTGTTCATGTCACAGTTGAAGTCGGAAGTTTACATACACCTAAGCCAAATACATTTCAACTCAGTTTTTCACAATTCCTGACATTTAATCCTAGTAAAAATTCCCTGTTTTGGGTCAGTTAGAATATTTTAAGAATGTGAAATGTCAGAATAATAGTAGAGAGAATTATTTATTATTTCTTTCTTTCATCACATTCCCAGTGGGTCAAACGTTTACATACACTCAATTAGTATTTGGTACCATTGCCTTTAAATTGTTTAACTTCGATCAAACATTTTGGGTAGCCTTCCACAAGCTTCCCACAATAAGCTGGGTGTATTTTGGCCCATTCCTCCTGACAGAGCTGGTGTAACTGAGTCAGGTTTGTAGGCCTCCTTGCTCGCACACGCTTTTTCAGTTCTGCCCACAGATTTTCTATGGGATTGAGGTCATGGCTTTGTGATGGCCACTCCAATACCTTGACTTTGTTGTCCTTAAGCCATTTTGCCACAACTTTGGAAGTATGCTTCGGGTCATTGTCCATTTTGAAGACCCATTTGTGACCAAGCATTAACTTCCTGACTGATGTCTTGAGCTGTTGCTTCAATCTATCCACATAATTTTCCGTCCTCATGATGCCATCTATTTTGTGAAGCACCCCCAGAACATGATGCTGCCACAGCTGTGCTTCACGGTTGGGATGGTGTTCTTCGGCTTGCAAGCCTCCCCATTTTTCCTCCAAACATAACGATGGTCATTATGGCCAAACAGTTCTATTTTTGTTTCATCAGACCAGAGGACATTTCTCCAAAAAGTACCATCTTTGTCCCCATGTGCAGTTGCAAACCGTAGTCTTTTTTATTGCGGTTTTGGAGCAGTGGCTTCTTCCTTGCTGAGCGGCCTTTCAGGTTATGTTGATATAGGACTCGGTTTTTACTCTGGATATAGATACTTTTGTACCTGTTTCCTCCAGCATCTTCACCAGGTCCTTTGCTGCTGTTCTGGGATTGATTTGCACTTTTCGCACCAAAGTACGTTCATCTCTAGGAGACAGAAGGTGTCTCCTTCCTGAGCGGTATGATGGCTGCGTGGTCCCATGGTGTTTATACTTGCGTATTATTGTTTGTACAGATGAACGTGGTACCTTTAGTCGTTTGGAAATTGCTCCCAAGGATGAACTAGACTTGTGGAGGTCTTGGCTGCTTTCTTTTGATTTTCCCATGATGTCAAGCAGAGGCACTGAGTTTGAAGGTAGTCCTTGAAATACATCCACAGGTACACCTCTAACTGACTGAAATGATGTCAATTAGCCTATCAGAAGCTTATAAAGCCATGACATCATTTTCTCTAATTCTGCAAAGGCACAGTCAACTTAGTGTATGTAAACTTCTGGCCCACTGGAATTGATACAGTGAATTATAAGTGAAATAATCTGTCTGTAAACAACTGTTGGAAAAGTTACTTGTCATGCACAAAGTAGATGTCCTAACCAACTTGCCAAAACTAGTTTAACAAGAAATTTGTGGAGTGATTGAAAAATTAGTTTTAATAACCAACTGTAAATACATATTCAGACCATAAACTGCCTCGAGTAAATCAACATTGAATTTTAGACACTGTATATATGGATTTCTACCCTGACGTTGTCTGTTTGTCCATTAGGGGACTGTTTATCATTGATCCAAATGGGGTGGTGAAGCACATGAGCGTCAACGACCTGCCAGTGGGCCGCTCTGTGGATGAGACCCTGCGTCTGGTGAGGGCCTTCCAGTTTGTGGAGACTCACGGTGAAGTGTGCCCTGCTAGCTGGACCCCTGACTCTCCTACGGTGAGGCCACTCCCCTTCACGCACTCTTTCACTACCCCGCCAGGCCCTCAGACATCTGAAATAAATACAAGCACCAAAAAATTTGTAGCAAAGTCTTGGTCTCATCAGTTCTTCTTTTTCAGATCAAGCCAACTCCCGAAGGTTCAAAGGAGTACTTTGAGAAGGTCAACGACTAGTGGACTCGCACTTACTTCACAGCTTAATATTCAATAAATTATCCACAACTGGAAAAGAAAACACTGGATATACCAAATATTTTCCATTAGGTTTAGATGAAAAAAAGGTGCATTTGTGTTCAAAGCAATCAGAAAAAAAGACTTGAAAGTTGTCAGAGTTTAAACATTTCATCCTGTTAGCTAGCTTCATGAACTTAATGTAATAAAGTTTCCCTTTCATCACATTGCAAGTATTGAGCCTACATGTGTTTGCATTATTTGAATGGTTCTAAAATTGAAAAGAGCATGTAAATGAATATTGTAAAGAGATTGAGGTCTGACAATGTCAAAATAAGGAAAGGGAAAAGCAGCCAGCACAACAGTTTATTCTACCGATTTAAAAAAGTGTGATCATACACAAAGATTGTATTTTCTCAAAACAGTGTTCAAAGAATATTGCTTCTGGTCTTGGATAGTTGAAAAAAGAAAGGAATCAGTTACAAAATGTATAAGCCAGACAATGTAACCATATACAAACCATGCCCGTATAACCCCTGTACATAAAGATGTTTATTTTGTTCATTTTTTACAGCAAGTTAATATATGCAGGTTTAAAATGTCTTGACATATAGTACACAACATGAGGTACCAAAAATCAACTTCAGTATTGGAAATGAGAAAGGTATTGCCACTTCTCATACATTTAAGGTACATACTGTATTTACAGCAACAACAAAAAGGTTTTAAAACACTGCAGCACTGTATGTAGCTATGAACACACCTAGTTAAGTGTACATAAATGTCACTTCTGTGGAAACTAGCACTATTGCCTCATTTCGTCTGACATTCACAATGTTTCAGGTTATGAAAACCAAAGATAAACGTGAGGGACATGGCTGACCAAAGAATGGAGAGCTGTTTAAAGCATACATCAAACCAAATAAACAGTCAGTTTTCTGTCATCTCACTCTTTGGCAAGCAGCCAGCACACACTTCTTTGAATTTGAGACTGCTACATGAGATGTCCACAACCAGGGAAAGTGAAAGAAATGTAGATATAACGAATGGCCAAACAAAATGGAATTTGATAAGCATATGTTTCGATGGAAACTTCATGCAATTTCAGGCAAGATAACAGCACCACCCGCCCCATCCCAAGCACCAAAACAGAAAAAAAAAAATATATATATTTTTGTTTATAAACGAATGATTTAAAAAAAGCCCCCAAAAAAACCCTGTAGTAAATCTGTACAACCAAAATACATTTGAGATCTACATCTAAAGTTACATTATTAAGGTTATATACACTTTTTTCCCCCTATCCATATATTATCTTTACAAGTAGACTTCATTCAAACCCAAACATTAAGAAAACATAAGCCTAAGTGGGAAATTGAATCACATCAAACATCCATTTAAAAACAATCTGTCATTTATACTGTACTTCAAAACCAACTGTTGATCACTCGTTCCTTTCGCAAATGTTTTTTCCCCCATCTGTACAGCAAACTACAGCAGACCTAAAATATTTATCTTGGTTGGTTGATTTTAAACTACTGTATTTGGAAATTAGATAGTCAAAATATGGGAATGGTTCTAACTCTGATAAGTTAGTATAACATCCAGTATATGTTAAGTGTCTAGTGTAGCTAGTAAAATGAATGTGGAAGTCAGAATACAATAATACAATGGAATTCTGAGTGACAGTAATACAAAATAGAATCAAGGTCAGAGCATGGACGCAAACCCAACTCTCCGATATTCTAATACAATAGAACAAAGGCTTTCGATATGGCCTCTTCACTGAAGAGAGCTAGACTATTCCATAATAAAGATCTTTATGTTCTCTGGTGGTGGGTGGGACTGGATTGGAAAGGGGAAGCCATGCCACGTCTTGGAACGGCATCTGCTTCAGAACGTTGGGTTGAATGCAATTGATAAAAACAGAACCGGTTAGAATTCTTTCCCCTGCAGTTTTGCTCTTGTACAATCTCTGTTTTGCAACATTCAAATTCATTCAGAAAAGGGAGAACTACATTTGTACAAAGTGAGATACCGCAAAAAAACAACAAAAAAAAATGTTGGGGAAAGCGTCAGCTTATCTGTGGATCCCTTGCATCTGTCCTAGTCAATTTTCACATTTGTGTAGATCTTCCTCACGAAGGCACTTGTTCCCACATACCCAACAGCTCCTACAAAAGATATTGTTGTAATGTGTCATTGCATCAATAACCATGTATGTTTGCCACTCTCTGAGCTACATTTAAAGATTATTGAGTTTACGGAATAACCTCCAAAGCCTAAACTGTAATATCATAAGAATTCCAATACTCGGATCAAATCAGATGCTGTGAAAAGAGAAGTAGAACTCACCACACATAATTCCCAGAGAAGAACTAAACACTGCCATGTAGCCAAAGTAAAAGGACGTCTGGAACAGACCATACATCCTGAAACAGATGGGACAAAACAATTGTCAGCGGAAGTAATACACAGGAAGACACTGCTGAAACTTCTTTCATACACATACAGTACTGTATGTAGGGATGGGCATTTGGTAAAAAAAATCTATGTTCGAGCACTTTCCTGAAAATATTGGAGTACTCGCATGTTAGGCTGAAGGCAAAAAGTTGGCTGCATACTATCCAATTACACAACTGAAAACAAAACTTGAGGTCCAAACGCAGATCTCAATATCAAATCATTTCAGTGTAACAAGTATCTTATTGTAATCGTTTTCAATACAAAAAAAATCTTGAAAGGAAACAAAAAGATTCTTAGCAAAGAGTAATTTCTCAAGCAAGAATTTGATAGGACTGTCTGGGAGTGGTACCTGAGTGGGTCGGGTAAAACTGAAAACTAGCTATTATTAGCAGAGAGGTTTGGAACTCTTTCTTATTAGTCTATTAACTTATCACCAGGCTGGCCAAAACTCCATCGCACAGCAGGCTGAAATTTCAGGTGGTCTTTTCAAAACAGCTCTTACACTAAATGGACATGATCTGAATTTTCACAATTTCACAGTATTATTCCAACCTCAGATGGGTTAGCTGACAACGACGCGAAAACGATTCACACGCTTCAATGGGGGCAGTGAAGTCCGTGAGTTGTGATTCTGGATGGCCAGATATCTACCAACAATGACAAGAAACTGCCTTGTGGGGAATCGTAAGTGACTTGTTTTAGCTAGTTTCATCTAGTTCTTGATACCGTGTCGTGTTTTGACTGATTTCATGTTAATGCTAATATGGCTCAAATTAGCTAGCTAGCTAACCAAACAACTAACAATGTATTTGAAAGACAAAAAGTGCTCATTGCGCAAATATACTTATGATTTCAATAAAAATGTTCACTGCACCTGACATAGTCCAAACAATAAACACATCTTAAGAGGGGAAGTCTGTCAGTGATTATACATTTGACCTGCTAAACCGTTTCATTTGTACATTGAGTATTTGAATTGAGTACTAGCACCCATCCCTAATCTATGACAGAATGCTTTAGTCGGTTTTCTACAGTCAACAGATGATTTACTTCAGTTGTGTACAATATGTATTTTATATCATAAAAATGATATTGGAACTCACTTTGTTTTGAAGAAATAGTAGTAAAAGGAGTACATGTAAACATAAACTGCAGTGGATGCAGCAGAGAGAAAGCTTGTCCATTGCCTGAGAGGAGAAAAAAAACACGGAGAACTTAAATTAAAAAGCACAGATACCATAGCCAGCCTGAGGATAGTGTGTTACAGTACATTTTGTATTCAGGAAAATCCTGAATTCAGCTGTGTCATAGTTCTTCAGCTAGACATGCAATTATACTTACGCCTAATCACACCAAGTGGCGTATAAGGCCCACACAACAAGGTCCCTCCATTTAATAAATGGAATTAATCCATTTAATTCATTAATGATTCATGTAAATCGCAGAGACAAGTACATACATTGCTGGCTCTGTCTTTAACTCACCATCTGTAGTCCTCAGCATTGAGGAGGAAGTAAGTGCAGACAATTGTGACACACACGGTGACAATGCAGAGGATAACCAGGACCAGCATCATGAACCCGTATACGTAGTAGATCTTGTAGGCCCAAAATGAAGTGAAGATGAAGTACCTGGAGAATAAGAAGCAAACAATGCATTTCCACTTCCAGCCGTGCACAGGTTTTATATGGTGAATTATCGATCTGCTAAATGCAGACATACAGGTAACTACCAAAACAAAGGAAACACCAACATAAAGTGTCTTAATAGGGCGTTGGGCCACCAAAACATCTTCAACGTGCCTAAGCATAGACTCTACAAGTGTCTGGAACTCTATTGGAAGGATGTGCCACCATTCTTATACAAAAAGAAAAATCTATACAATTTGTTGTTTTGTTAATGGTGGTGGAAAATTCATAATCAGACGCCGCTCCAGAATCTTTCATAAGTGTTCAATTGGGTTGAGATCTGGTGACCGAGACAGCCCTGGCATATGGCAGGGTTCACCAACTGGCGTCCGCGGACGATTTTATTTGGCTCCCCGAAGTTCTTCGCAATAACATTGTTGGACATAAAAATTAAAATCAATCGGCTCCAGGTGATTTTAATTTAGGAAATCTGTTCCAAAGTATTCCCACGCATAATACAGATATATATGTGACCGTCCACAAAACGTAAGCAAGGTGTGAAATTATTATGTTTCAGTCAAATATTATATCCGTTTGGGCTGCTTGCGGTCAATTTACAGTCTACAAATTATTTGTAGTTATGTTCCGGCCCCCTGACCATCCGCTCAATACAAAAATTGGCTAGTTGATCCCTAGCATATGGTTTACATCATATGTCAAACTCATTCCACAGAGGGGCGAGAGAGTGCAGGTTTTTGTTTTACTGGGTTAATGAATTAAGGTCGATGATTAGTTAGGAACTCCCCTCACCTGGTTGTCTAGGGCTTAATTGAAAGGAAAAAAACAGAAACCAGCAGACACTAGTGCAATGAGTTTGAAACCCCTGATTTACGTTGTTTTCGGGCGCATCAAATTATTCAGTGGCTACTCGTGCCCTGTGGATGGGGGCATTGTCATCCTGGAAGAGACCACTCATCAGGATAGAAATGAGTCACCATAGGTTGAATGTGATCACTCAGAATGGCTGTGTATTTATTGGCATTTACCTTGCCCTCTAAGGCAGGGTTTCCTAACACTCTCCTCGTGCCCACCCCAGATGTTTCATATTTTTGTTTTAACCCTAAACTGGCACACCTGATTCAACAACATAAGAGCTGCCAGAACCCTAATCTACTCAAGTATTTTCTTTATTTTGGTAGTTACCTGCATCGAGTTTATAGTATAGTGAGGTTAAAGTGAGGCAGGACTTACATTTCAATGAAAATGGAACCAAATGGAAGGATTCCTCCCAGACAGACAATGACAGCTGGCTCCATGAACCTGTAAAATGTGATCATTAACAATCAACCCCCAACACTAACAGAGTGTCACCAATAGTCTACAATCAGAGATATACAAAGAGCAAACACAGTCCATATCAGCACTTGGGCCCCCAATAAATATGAAAACAAATGTCACACATACATGGCTATTATTAAGTAATGCTGTACAAAAAAGACCAGAGTCATAGATACCATTTCTTCTCAGGGATTGGCCGTGGCACTGCATTGACTCGACAAGGAAAGTTGGGCTGGCCAGAGAGGTTTCTTCCCAGAATGGTCCCCACAAGGTTGAGTGGCAGGATAACAAACAAACAAATACAGCAAACAGCCACCTGAAAACAAAATGCAATAGTAGAATCCATGAGAAAGGTTTCATAGTAAGAGCAAACAATATTTCCAAAAATAAACTTTTTGGTTAATTTGATATACACACTAATAGGAAGACGGAATAAATCGGCATGCCAATTTCTATGAGAGAAAATGTGCTAGTTGTTTAGGCAGGTGTTGGCTAAGCGGAGGGAGTGGGCGTCGACACTCTAAACTCACCATGGTGCCAAAGGGGATGGCTCGGGAGGCATGGTAGTACATGGCGATGAAGTTGATGAAGAAGGCTGTCCCACACACCATGGCAGGGATCAGGAAGGCCCCGATAAACATCTGTTTAATCCATCGTCTGCCTATAGGATCAAACATCATCAGTTATCATAAGGGTGCACCATGTGTTATGTAGGGTGCACCATGTGTTATTTACACAATCACACTAACAATGTAGCCTAATTTGTCAATACCCATGTCAATAGGTTTCAAACAGTATTCTACACCAGGTACCACAAACAATGGTTTGACAACCCAAGCTCCATGTTCAGGTTAAGAAAATGTCATAGGTGACAATATTCTGGTCAGCAAAACTGCCCTTGCAGAGTGCAGTAATAATAGAATTGTGCTGTGTAGGAACTGAGTTTCTATTTTTAAGAAAAACCCTTACATACCTCCTTGTTTTGCATACAAACTTCCGCCAAAATAGCCATTGACGGGAGAGGTGGCAGCATACACAAAGATGGCTGTGCTCAGCATGGATCCTCTCCTGTAGAGACAAATGGGAAGCCGCAGTGTGCGTACACACACGTTAGACAGCAGTGAAGAAACACACTATTAGGTTTCTATCTGCAGGTGGCGCCCATCACTTACTCAGTGTACAGATCCTCAACCATGGCCACGATGATGACGATGAAAGAGACCGAGAAGATCTGGCATCCAGAGCCAATAAGGGAGGAGAAAATCATGGGGTGGCTGGACGGCCGGAACACGTCTCCATGTACCTGCTTCCATCCATACTCATCCCCCAGGTCCCTGTCCTGCAGCAGGGAGAAGCGGGAAAGGGCCAGGGGTACATTAAAGACGAAAGGACATGCAGCTAGCCAAAATCAGACGAAGCACTGGAGCCTAAACTATTACAGCAAAATATTAAAGTGTACGTTGTTCAATGTAAGTTTCTGTCATTAATGCTACCGAGGCCATGAAACGTTACCATGTCATCCATTTCCTCCTCTTTGCTGTATCGAGCATAGTCTTTTCTTAGCGTTCTCATCAGGATCATGGACACCAGGCCAACCAAGAAGATGACCATCATGAAGGAGTTGAAGATGGAAAACCAGTGAATCTAAAGGGAAAAACATTCGTTTCATTACCACACCACGGGGAATATGGAAAATTCACATTCCCTAGATTCTTCTGCTTGATTATAGAACATGGCATCCTTGAGAATTGTTCAAACAGGCTGTATTGTGTAGTTCAGTGCAAAATTGCATTCTTTTTCTGAGAAGAAACTTACTCGGTGTTGGAAAAAAGATGGATCAAGATACTTGTCAAATCTGTCTTCAAACTTCACATCCGACTTCTTCCACTTTACCTGTGGTAAAAAAAAAGACGTTTTACTCAATTGTTCCTTTGGCGAATGAGCCACGTATGGATGATGACGACATAGGTGACCTTACTTTATGTAAAACAATATAAAGCTCGGTGTGGAAAAATTTCATCACACTTCAAAATACGTATTCAACCCTGTGTATAATAGAACAATCCAGTCCCATTTCCCATCTCTGACAAGAAAATGCAAATACTTACAGAGTACGACATTGCAATTCTTGTGTTGGGCACAAGCTTGACTTTGCCTTCACTTGTCAGGTTGACATCGACAATACGGTTGCCATTGAAGCCGATCTCCAATTTCTTGTAAGTCCACAGATAATGATCCTCTCCATTTTCATCTGCCTCACCGACAATTCCTAGAATATAGAAAGAGGTGTGGGATGAATGCACTGCTACCAGAAATGTACTGGCAACTTGGCAAGTGTGGAATGCAGTAAGCAGATCCAGGGCCAAAGTCTATATTTATTCATACTCAGAATAGTATTCAGTATGGGTATGAAAACTTGGGCCATCTGCCCCACCTCCTGTGCATACATATATTTGTACATACATAGTGCTTTGCAAAAGTATTCAGACCTCTTGGATTTGTTCAAAATGTATTGCCTTACAAAGTGGGATTAAAATGGATTTCATTGTCATTTGAATCAACACAAAACTCTGTCAAAGTAGATAGATAAGATAAGTAATAGATAAGTAAAATAGTCATTGCATAAGTAGTGAGCCCATTTATTTAAGCAAGCCTAAATTCAAGAGTCACATTTGGCTTAACAAATCACATTTTAAGTTACATGGACTCACTGTGTGAAATAATAGGGGTTGACATGATTTTTGAATGACCCTTCCTCGGTCCCCCAAACAAATCAGATTATATTGGTCACATACACATGGTTAGCAGATGTGTAGCGAAATGCTTATGCTTCGAGACCCGACAGCCTAGCAGTATCTAACAGGTAATATCTAACAATTCCACAACAAATCCTATTACACACAATCTAGTAAAGGAATGGGATAAGAATATATAAGTATAAAATATATGGATGAGCAGTGACAGAGCGGCTAAGACGCAATAGATAGTGAATGATACAGTATACATGAGATGAGTAACGCGAGATATGTAAACATTCTTAAAGTGGAATTATTAAAGTGACCAGTGTTGCATTTATTAAAGTGACCAGTGTTGCATTTATTAAAGTCTGTAGGTAGGCAGCCACCTCTCTGTGCTAGTGGCGGCTGTTTAACAATCTGATGGCCTTGAGATTGAATAACAGCTTCTTTCTCTCTGTCCCAGCTTTGATGCACCTGTACTGACCACGCCTTCTGGATGGAAGCGGGGTGAACAGGTAGTGGCCCGGGTGGTTAGTGTCCTTGATTACGCATACCATTTGTAAAGATCCCTCCGTCAAGTATTGAATATCAAGTCAACAACAAAGACCAGGGAGCTCTTCGAATGCCTCGTAAAGAAGGGCAGTGATTGGTACATGGGTAACAATAACAAAATCAGATATTGAATATTTCTTTAAGCACGGCCAGTTAATAATTATGCTGTGGATCGTGTATGAAACCACCCAGACACATGACACAGAGTCATCCTTCTGAACTGAGCAGCAGGACAGGAATGAAACTGCTCAGTGATGTTATGCGGACATTGGTGAATGTAAACAACTACAGAGTTAAATGGCTGTGATGGGAGAGCGCTGAGGACAGATCAACAACATTGTAGTGACGCCACAATAATGATCTAAATGACAGAGTGAAAAGAAATATACAAAATGTTAAAAAAATATTCCAAAACATGCATCGTGTGTGCAACAAGGCACTAAAGTAATACTGCAAAAAGGAATACACCTTTTGGCCTAAATGCAAAGTCTTATGTTTGGGGCAAATCCAACACGTCACTGAGTAACTCCCACCTTATTTTCAAGCATGGTGGTGGCTACATCATGGTATGGGTATGAAGAGGGCATGACAATGCCTCTTAGGAGGTGGAGAAGCTTTAGCATGGGCCCTCAGATCCTCAAAAGGTTTTACAGCTGCACCATTGAGAGCATCTTGACTGGCTGCATCACAACTTGGTATGGTAACCGCTTGACATCCAACCCCAAGGCGCTAGATAGAGGGTACAGTATGTCTGGTGAGTATGCAGGCCATGAAAGAACTGTGACATTTTCAGCTTCCAGGAATTGTGTACAGATCCTTGCGACATGGGGCCGGGCATTATCATGCTGAAACATGAGGTGATGGCAGCGGATGAATGGCACGACAATGAGACTCAGGATCTCGTCACGGTATCTCTGTGCATTCAAATTGCCATCGATAAAATGCAATCGTGTTCATTGTCCGTAGCTTATGCCTGCCCATACCATAATCTCATCGCCACAATGTGGCACTGTTCACAACGTTGACGTTAACCAACCGCTCGCCCACACAACGCCATACATGTGGTTTGCGATTGTGAGGCTGGTTGGACGTACTGGCAAATTTTCAAAAACGACATTGGTGGCTTATGGTAGAGAAATGAACATTTAATTATCTGGCAACAGCTCTGGTGGACATTCCTGCAGTCAGCATATCAATTGCACACTCCCTCAACACTTGAAGACATCTGTGACAAAACTGCACATTTTAGAGTGGCCTTCTGTCTCCAGCACAAGGTACACCTGTGTAATAATCAGCTTCTTGATATGCCACACCTGTCAGGTGAATGGATTATCTTGGCAAACGCTCACTAACAGGTTTGTAAACATATCTGTGCACAAAGTTTGAGAGAAATAATCTTTGTGTGCATTTGGAACATTTCTGGGATCTCTTATTTCAGCTCATGAAACATGGGGGCCAACACTTTACATGCTGCGTTTATATTTTTGTTCAGTGTATCTGCATTTACCGTTTTTGCACTCATCACATACGCTGTTGCTATGTGCGCCGTTGTCACTTTATTCCTAGTTATATGCACATATCTACCTCAATTACCTTGTACCCCTGCACATCGACTCGGTACTGGTGCCCTGTGTCTATAGCCAAGACTCATTGTGTATTCATTATTGGGTGTTTAACTTTTCTATTATTTCTCACTGCATTGTTGGGAAGGGCCCGTAAGTAAGCATTTCACTGTTAGTCTACACTGGTTGTTTTTAAGAAGCATGTGACAAATATAATTTGGATGCTTGACATTGGCAAATACTGGGGAGTTTCAGAATAAAAAGTCAATGGGAAGAAGCTAGGCAGAGGCAAAAGCTCATCGTCCTTAGCTCATCGTGCTCCAGAAACTCCATGTGGCGGGCTGCAAGCTAACTTCGTTCGTCAGTTGGATGGTGTTTCCTCCGACACATTGGTGCAGCTGGCTTCCGGGTTAAGCGAGCAGTGTTAAGAAGCAGCGCGGCTTGGCAGGTCAAGGATGCATGACTCTCGACCTTTGCCTCTCCCGGGTCTGTTGGGGAGTTGCAACGATGAAACAAGACCATAAGTACCAATTGGATATCACAAAATCGGGGAGAAAAAGGTGTAAAAAAATGTATAAATAAAAAAAGTTCTTCCACACCAATCTCGATAAACCATTTCTCAAACCCAGAGTCGTCCGTCGGACTGCCATATGGTGAAGCGTGATTCATCACTCCAGAAAACGCATTTCCACTGCTCCAAGTCCAATGACAGCAAGCTTTACACCAATCCAGGCGACGCTTTGCATTGCGCATGTTGATCTTATGCTTGTGTGCGGCTGCTCAACCATGGAAACCCATTTCTTGAAGCTCCCAACGAACAGTTATTGCACCGACGTTGCTTCCAGAGGCAGTTTAGTAGTGAGTGTTGCAAATGAGGACAGACAAAAACATTTTTGGGGCCTACCACTTCACGGCTGAGACGTTTCTACTTCACAATAACAGCACTTACAGTTGACCAGGGCAGCTCTAGCAGGGCAGACATTTGACCAATTGACTTTTTGGAAAGGTGGCATCCTATGACGATGCCATGTTGAATGTCACGGAGCTCTTCAGTAAGGCCATTCTACTGCCAATGTTTGTCTATGGAGATTGCATGGCGGTGTGCTAAATTGTATACACCTGACAGCAACGGGTGTGGCTGAAATAGCTAAATCCACCAATTTCAAGGGGTGTCCACATAAATAGATACTTTTCTGTATAGTGTATGATTGTTTCCCTTTAAAAAACAGGTCATAGACCATGATTGATGTCTTGGTTACCTATACCAAGTTGAAAACATAATAAATCTGTATTAAGACTAGGCTGATTCACATTACAACTATAGGCCCAATGACAAGATCTGCTGTGAACCCAAATACAATGAAGTTCAGGAAAATGTGGTTTGTAGGCACCATTCAATGTAAAAGACCTCTATGTTTAAGACGTTCCTCATTACAGAACTGGGCCCTTCTCAGCCATGGTGAACTAGGCTTTTCCATAGATAACCTTTGTAATGGTCAAACTACTTTCTATAACAACCAGTGTGAGAGGCAACAGATAAGCCCAGAAAAGTAGAATGTTCAGAATGAACATTTGGATGCTTTCTTTTCACCTGCCTCTGGAGCATGACTTTGAATCCTCGTAACTAAATTACAGTACAAGTCGCAACAGGCTGTGTAGCAAGATCACTCACCCCAGATGGGCAAGTCATCAATGTACATTTGGTACCAATAGTGATTCTTAATGGCATATACAAAGGCATCCCGTTTGGCTTTGTCCAGCTCGATTTCACAGTACGTTGTTTGCATGACTTCATCTGTGAGAACAAAACAACATAACGTGTTGGTATTAGTATGGCATAACACACTACAAGAAGAAATGCAAGTGTAGGCTGCTTTTGGATCTAACCTCATGCTAGGAAAAAATATATTGACTACTACAAATCAAACAATGCTGATCAAATAATGACTAATAATATAACTCTTTATTAAAGGTACAGCTGCCTATGGGTGTAGCTTTTTGGATACCTTTGAACTTGATGTCTAGGCCACTGAACTCCAGCTCGACTCCCTGCAGAGCCTCTCCTAGCGTTTCATGGTAGTGGCTAATGGTCTTTTTGGTGCCCACACAGAAGGGCAGGGAGAAGTACTTGTATGTTTCTTGTCTGTTGTGGTAAGGCCCCACCGTATTCATCCATAACACCACCTCCTCTTTATCTGTGTACTACAAAGGGAAAGAAAGACATTACACATTTCAAACATGCTATACTTGTTTTGCTTGTCGTCAGATGGCAACATTCGGTATTCTATTCAGCCAACATGGTAGTCTATTCCAAGCAGCTTCCAGCCATAAAGATAGTCAGATATCAGCTGTCTGTGACAAAAGTACATAAAGTTACTATTTAATGACCCATGTCAAAACCAATGCACACATGACATACAAGCATGAGTCAACAGCAACGAAATGCATACAGGTCTTTTCAACCTGAGTGACAGCTATCAAGTTCAAGCGCTGTCGTTAGTCGTTTTCATCTTGACAGTTATTGGCAGAACACAATGTAGATACGTGCTTTATCAATGCAAAAACTCTCCTGATCACATTTACACTGACAACATGGCATTGGTAACTAAGGATGTCTGCATGCAGCTAGCTGGTTGTGTAGTTAGTTAACGTTACCTACAGATTTTCCTTCAGCACTAAGTGCGGATGCAAACTTAATAGCTGGCTACGGTACTACATCAGGTTGAAGCATGATCAAACCACAAATCAAGACGTGCAAAATAATGTCATTCCCAATAATACCAGAAAACACGGAAGGCGTTTTGCGTTCGCCTTGATCATTGGATGTCCTACATAGAATGACAGGCCTGAATAACCGGATATGCAGTCTTCGCACTGACATACCAGCTAGTTGGCTAGGACATATTCCTAGCAGATATTTTGGATTATTTAGCTAACTAGCAAGTCAAGCAACTAAATAACCAAATACTATGGATGACTGTTTAAGCAAATGATTGCCCTCAATCAGATGTAGCTAGGCCTACTACTATGCACGGATGTCACTGGCTGGCTAACTACTGTTTGCTAGCTTCTTTACTTGCTAGCTTCTTTACTTGCTAGCTTCTTTGCTAGCAAACGTTAGCTAGCTAATGCTACGTGGTCCCCTACGTTAACTTGTTCGCGAACGTTAGTTCTTGTATTAATTATTTATCAACCTTTAAAGTGTTTAACCTAAAATATTAACTACATACATTATTCCTCTTATCTCAAATATAAGCTAATCGGTTGAATAATATAGCTAACGAGCCAGAACGTCCATTATTTTCACCACCACACACAAGGCTTCTCATTTTCAATCGGCCTCAAATGATCTTACCGTGTGTTCGTGTTCATCTGCCTCGATCGGCATTAATAACTCGGCAAACGAAAAAAAAGCCACAACTGCAATCTTCCACCTGGAAGACTCCATCCTTTTCTGGGGGTAAGTTTACCGATTTGGGATGTTAGCTTTCTTAGGGCTATCCCACCTTCTTCCTGGTTGTATGACAGTGGCAGTTTTTTAGGATGCTCTTCAGACGCATATGGCGTAAATTGCCTCACGAGCTCACATCGCATTCGCATGTGATTGACGCAAACATGTCACATGGCTTGTACTCGCCAATCAAAGTCGAAGACGATGAAGAAACCGTTGAATAATGTAACTCCGGTTGTTGGCTTACACATTCCGCCACTTTCAGCCACGTCATCCGACTGCGAGAACCAGAATTGCCTCACCTTTGTGTGCATATAACCTGAAACATGGCCCACTCAAGTGTGCAACTGCAGCCTGTAATTCGGGGCGTTCCTGCATGTGGCCATCCTTGCATCTACAGGAACGCCCCCCCCCCTCGAGCATCCCATTGGTTCCTTCATGAACCCCCAAGCAGAACCCCCCTATGAATGTGGGTCAAAAGGGAAATAAAAGTATTATCTGAGTTTTTTCACTCCCGCCTGGCAGGTCTGTAGTTAACAGAACTGCGAGAAAACAGTGCCTAACAGGTGGGGCGAAGGACACTGTATACCGGTCGCCCCCCGCCTCCCGCTAGTACAGCAGGTGGGAGGCTGGAGCGACACAATGTGCTAACTAGCAAGTTTAGTTATACACATTTTTGCTACTGGTGCGTAATAGCTATTGGTAGCTACTGTTGTCGAGGCGAGGGCCTCTTCTTCTGTGGGGTTAATCGGCAGTTGGCATCCAATGTTATGGTGCATTACCGCCACCTACTGTACTGGAGTGCCCCTGACTCCCGCCTATGTACTGGAGTCATAGCTTAAAAATGGACCAATAGAAGTATAAAGAGAGGTTCATGCAGATGCAGGAATGCCCACATGCATGAACGCCCCAAATTGCAGGCTGCAGTTGCACCCTTCTTGGCCCACTATTCATGTATGATTATTGCAGCGTTGGAACTAGAAAACGACAGTTTCCTAGTTCCGACTAGTACTTGAACGCGGCATACATTGGTGATATATAACTAATTTAACAGATTTGTCATCATCATCATATCTGCTTGGAATGCTAGGTACATCTCATTACATCATGTGACATACAAATATGTATAACTGTATCATGTTCCACTGTAGTGATTTGTGTCTCTTTTAGTCTTTATCTCAGACTTAGCCAGCCATGTAAAACATCCAACAAGGACCTTTTAATTTGATTTAACCTTTATTTAACCATGCAAGTAAATTAATAACAAATTCTTATTTACAATGTCGTCCCAGCAAGATAATAACACGGCAGCAGCACAAACATTGTTAGGCACAGACAACAGCACAAATTTTTAAAAAAATGGTAGAAACAAACACACATCAAGCGAAGCAGACACAAATTACAGTAAGAGTGTCCATGATTAAGTCTTTGAATGTAGAGATGGAAATAAAAGTGTCAAGTTTGTGGGGGTTTTCCAGCTTGTTCCAGTCACTAGCTGCAGCGAACTGAAAAGAGGTGCAACCCAGGGATGTGTGTGCTTTGGTGACCTTTAACAGAATGTGACTGGCAGAACAGATATATTATGTTTGTTTTGTCATTTAGCAGACACTCTTATCCAGAGCGACTTACAGAAGCAATTAGGGTTAAGTACCTTGCTCAAGGGCACATCGACATATTTTTCACCAAGTCGGCTGAGGGATTCAAACCAGCGACCTTTCGGTTACTGGCCCAGCGCTCTTAACCGCTAGGCTACCTGCTGCCTATGTGGATGATGAGGGTTGTAGTAGGTATCTCAGATAGGGGGAGATTGAGTTAAAGAGGTTTTTATAAATAAGCATCAACCAATTGTCTTGTGCCAGGTATGCAGAGATGGCCAGTCTTATAAGGAGCATTGGTGACAAATCTGATGGCCGGATTTTCTACTTCCGGCGCCGACAGAGATGGTCGCCTCGCTTCGCGTTCCTAGGAAACTATGCAGTATTTTGTTTTTTTACGTGTTATTTCTTACATTGGTACCCCAGGTAATCTTAGGTTTCATTACATACAGTCGGGAGAAACTACTGAATATAAGAGCAACGTTAACTCACTATCATTACGACCAGGAATATGACTCTCCCGAAGCGGATCCTGTGTTTTGCCTTCCACCCAGTACAATGGATCGGATCCCAGCCGGCGACCCTAAACAACGACGCTGTAAAAGGGGCAAACGAAGCGGTCTTCTGGTCAGGCTTCGGAGACGGGCACATCGCGCTCCACTCCCTAGCATACTACTCGCCAATGTCCAGTCTCTTGTTAACAAGGTTGATGAAATCCGAGCAAGGGTAGCATTCCAGAGAGACATCAGAGACTGTAACGTTCTTTGCTTCACGGAAACATGGCTCACTCGAGAGACGCTAACGGAGTCGGTGCAGCCAGCTGGTTTCTTCACGCATCACGCCGACAGAGTCAAACATCTTACTGGTAAGAAGAGGGGCGGGGGCGTATGCCTTATGATTAACGAGACGTGGTGTGATCATAACAACATACAGGAACTCAAGTCATTCTGTTCACCTGACTTAGAATTCCTCACAATCAAATGTCGACCGCATTATCTACCAAGGGAATTCTCTTCGATTATAATCACAGCCGTATATATTCCCCCCCAAGCAGACACATCGATGGCCCTGAACGAACTTTATCTGACTCTATGTAAACTGGAAACCACACACCCTGAGGCTGCATTCATCGTAGCTGGGGATTTTAACAAGGCTAATCTGAAAACAAAACTCCCTAAATTCTATCAACATATCAATTGTGCTACCAGGGCTGGTAAAACCCTGGATCATTGTTATTCTAACTTCCGCGACGCATAAGGCCCTCCCCCGCCCTCCTTTCAGAAAAGCTGACCACGACTCCATTTTGTTGCTTCCAGCCTACAAACAGAAACTAAAACAAGAAGCTCCCGCGCTCAGGTCTGTTCAACGCTGGTCCGACCAATCTGATTCCACGCTTCAAGACTGCTTCGATCAAGTGGATTGGGATATGTTCCGCATTGCGTCCAACAACAACATTGACCAATACGCTGATTCGGTGAGCGAGTTCATTAGAAAATGCATCAGCGACGTAATACCCACAGCAATGATTAAAACATTCCCAAACCAGAAACCGTGGATTGATGGCAGCATTCGCGTGAAACTGAAAGCGCGAACCACTGCTTTTAACCAGGGCAAGGTGACTGGAAACCTGACCGAATACAAACAGTGTAGCTATTCCCTCCGCAAGGCAATCAAACAAGCTAAGTGCCAGTATAGAGATAAAGTAGAGTCGCAATTCAACAGCTCAGACACAAGAGGTATGTGGCAGGGTCTACAGTCAATCACGGATTACAAAAAGAAAACCAGCCCCGTCGCGGACCAGGATGTCTTGCTCCCAGACAGACTAAATAACTTTTTTGCTCGCTTTGAGGACAATACAGTGCCACTGACACAGCCCGCTACCAAAACCTGCGGGCTCTCCTTCACTGCAGCCGAGGTGAGTAAAACATTTAAACGTGTTAACCCTCGCAAGGCTGCAGGCCCAGACAGCATTCCCAGCCGTGTCCTCAGAGCATGCGCAGACCAGCTGGCTGGTGTGTTTACGGACATATTCAATCAATCCTTATCCCAATCTGCTGTTCCCACATGCTTCAAGAGGGCCACCATTGTTCCTGTTCCCAAGAAAGCTAAAGTAACTGAGCTAAACGACTACCGCCGTAGCACTCACTTCCGTCATCATGAAGTGCTTTGAGAGACTAGTCAAGGACCATATCACCTCCACCCTACCTGACACCCTAGACCCACTCCAATTTGCTTACCGACCCAATAGGTCCACAGACGACGCAATCGCAACCACACTGCACACTGCCCTAACCCATCTGGACAAGAGGAATACGTATGTGAGAATGCTGTTCATCGACTACAGCTCAGGATTTAACAACATAGTACCCTCCAAACTCGTCATCAAGCTCGAGACTCTGGGTCTCGACCCCGCCCTGTGCAACTGGGTACTGGACTTCCTGACGGGCCGCCCCCAGGTAGTTTGTGTAGTTTACAACATCTCCACCCCGCTGATCCTCAACACTGGGGCCCCACAAGGGTGCGTTCTGAGCCCTCTCCTGTACTCCCTGTTCACCCACGACTGCGTGGCCATGCACGCCTCCAAATCAATCATCAAGTTTGCGGACGACACTACAGTGGTAAGCTTGATTACCAACAACGACGAGACGGCCTACAGGGAGTAGGTGAGGGCCCTCGGAGTGTGGTGTCAGGCAAATAACCTCACACTCAACGTCAACAAAACAAAGGAGATGATTGTGGACTTCAGGAAACAGCAGAGGGAGCACCCCCCTATCCACATCGACGGGACAGTAGTGGAGAGGGTAGTAAGTTTTAAGTTCCTCGGTGTACACATCACGGACAAACTGAATTGGTCCACCCACACAGACAGCGTTGTGAAGAAGGCGCAGCAGCGCCTCTTCAACCTCAGGAGGCTGAAGAAATTCGGCTTGTCACCAAAAGCACTCACAAACTTCTACAGATGCACAATCGAGAGCATCCTGTCGGGCTATATCACCGCCTGGTACGGCAACTGCTCCGCCCACAACCGTAAGGTTCTCCAGAGGGTAGTGAGGTCTGCACAACGCATCACCGGGGGCAAACTACCTGCCCTCCAGGACACCTACACCACCCGAGCCACTGCCTGTTCACCCCGCTATCAGCCAGAAGGCAAGGTCAGTACAGGTGCATCAAAGCAGGGACCGAGATACTGAAAAACAGCTTCTATCTCAAGGCCATCAGACTGTTAAACAGCCACCACTAACATTTAGTGGCCGCTGCCAACATACTGACTCAACTCCAGCCACTTTAATAATGGGAATTGATGGAAATGTATGTAAAAATGTATCACTAGCCACTTTAAACAATGCCACTTAAACAAATGTTTACATACCCTACATTACTCATCTCATATATATATATGTATATACTGTACTCTATATCATCTACTGCATCCTACCATCTTTATGTAATACATGTATAACTAGCCACTTTAAACCACTAGCCACTTTATGTTTATATACTCTACATTACTCATCTCATACTGTATGTATATACTGTACTCTATACCATCTACTGCATCTTGCCTATGCCGTTCTGTACCATCACTCATTCATATATCTTTATGTACATATTCTTTATCCCTTTACACTTGTGTGTTATAAGGTAGTAGTTGTGGAATTGTTAGGTTAGATTACTCGTTGGTTATTACTGCATTGTCGGAACTAGAAGCACAAGCATTTCGCTACACTCGCATTAACATCTGCTAACCATGTGTATGTGACAAATAAAATGTGATTTGATTTGATTAAAGAACATCTAGTTGCTCGAGAGCACCCTTACCTGCCAATCTATAAATTACGTCTTCCTAATCTCAAATCATTTTTTTTTAAACATTTATTTTATTTTAAAAGTCACCTTTATTTAACTAGGCTGTTTGTCACATGCTTTGTAAACAACAGGTCTAGAGTAACAGTGAAATGCTTACTTACAAGTCCTTTTCCAACAACGCAGAGTTAAAGAGAAAGATACAAAATATAGTGAAATAGTGACATGAGAAATAAATACACAGTGAATAACGAATAACAATAACGAGTTAAAAATACCGTGTCTATATACAGGGAATTTTAGTACCAAGTCAATGTACAGGGATATGAGGTAATTGAGGAAACTATATAGGTAGGGGTAAAATGACTAGGCAACAGGATAGATAATAGACTGGCCTGTAGCAGCAGTGTGTGTTGAGTGTGAAAGTGTGAGTATTTGTGTGTGTGTGGCCTCAGTATGCATGTGTGTGCATTGTATATGTGTGGGGGGTGTCAGTTTATATATGTGTGAATGTGTGGGTAGAGTCCAGTGTGTGTGCATAGAGTCAGTGCAAGAGAGTCAATGCAGGTAGTCTGGGTTGCCATTTGATTAGCTATTTAGCAGCCTTGTTTAGCAGTCTTATGGCTTGGGGGTAGAAGCTGTTCAGGGTCTTGTTGGTTCCAGACTTGGTGCACTGATACCACTTGTGTCACACCCTGGCCTTAGTTATCTTTGTTTTCTTTATTATTTTAGTTAGGTCAGGGTGTGACATGGGGGATGTATGTGTTTTGTATTGTCTAGGGTTTTTGTATGTTTATGGGGCAGTGTTCAGTCTAGGTGTTTGTATGTCTATGGTTGCCTAGATTGGTTCTCAATTAGAGACAACTGTCTATCGTTGTCTCTGATTGGGAGCCATATTTAGGCAGCCATAGTCATTAGGTAGTTTGTGGGTGATTGTCTATGTCTTTACGTTAGTTGCTTGTGTCTGCACTTTCGTTTTATAGCTTCACGGTCGTTTGTTGTTTTTGTATAGTTTGTCAGTGTTCGTTTCGTGTTCGTCTTCGTTAATAAAAGAAGATGTATTGTTATCACGCTGCGCCTTGGTCCTCCTCTCTTCCACAATACGACGATCGTGACAACTTGCAGTGCTGTAGCAGAGAGAACAGTCTATGGCTTTGGTGTCTGGCGTCTTTGACAATTTTTTGGGCCTTCCTCTGACACTGCCTGATATAGAGGTCCTGGATGGCAGGGAGCTCGGCCTCAATGATGTACTGGGCCGTGCTCCCCACCCTCTGTAGTGCCTTGCAGTCGGGTGCCAAGACACTTGGTCAGCGCCTGCTCTGAGTACGCATCCTGGTATTCCGTCTGGCCCCGCGACCTTGCGAATGTTAACCTGTGTAGCCATTTCCTGCTGTCAAATGACCTAGTGGCCTCTTAGGTGGAATGTTATTAATATTTTTCATAATTCCATAATTAATAAACTTTTCATTTTTTAATGCTGACAATCCAGTGTTTCTATGTCAAACGGTTTTGTTATATTTCAGTTTTCTGTGATGTATATAAAGTGTAATATAGGGATGCAAACTCAAAATTGAATACATTTCAACTCTATATCTGAAATGGTACAGGTATTATTTATTTTAAAGCCCATATACATGTGTAAAGTGTATATTTTTGTATCAAAGTAGATTTGTTTAAGACCACGAACAAACACTCTGTGTGACCCTGATTTAGCCCACTGCAGTAAGAAGTCTTACTCACATTTACAGGGATTACTCACATCGGCTACAGAGAGTGAGATCACACAGTCATCCGGTACAGCTGGGGCTCTCATGCATGGTTCAGTGTTGCCTTGGAGTGAGCATAGAAGACATTTAACTAGTCTGGTAGGCTTGCATCACTGGGCAGCTCTCAGCTGGGTTTCTCTTTGTAATCCGTGATAGTTTGCAAGCCCTGCCACATCCTTCGAGCATCAGAGCCAATGTAGTAGGATTCGATCTTAGTCCTGTATTGATGCTTTGTCTGTTTGATGGCTTGCTGGAGGTCGTAGCAGGATTTCCTTTAGGTGGCCGGATTAGTGTCTCGCTCCTTGAAAGAGGCAGCTCTAGCCTTTAGCTCAGTGCGGATGTTGCCTGTAATCCATGGCTTCTGGTTGTGGTATGTAGAAATGTTCGTCCAAATTGAGGTTAGTGACCGCTGTTCTGATGTCCAGAAGCTGTTTTCGGTCATAGGAATGATGACAGATACATTATGTACAAAAAAGGGGGACATTCTTCCTCCCGAACCACATGAGCTTTGTTTTGGAGGTGTTCAGAACAAGGTTAGGGGCAGAGAAAGCTTGCTGGACACTAATAAAGATTTGTTGTAGAGCGTTCAACATAAAATCCGTGTAGGGGCCAGCTGAGTATAAGACTACATCATTTGCATATAAGTGGATGAGCAAGCTTCCTACTGCCTGAGTTATGTTGTTGATGTAAATTGAAAAACGCGCGGGGTCTAGGATCGAACCTTGGGGTACTCCCTTGGTGACACAGCAGATGTTCTGACTTTACATATTGCACTATTTGAGAGAGGTAGTTAGCAAACCATGCCAAAGACCCTTCAGAGACACCAATACTCCTTATCCGACCCAGAATAATGTAATGGTCTACTGTATCGAAAACTTTGGCAAAGGCAATAAAGATAACAGCTCAACATTGCTTAGAGTCAAGGGCAGTGGTGACATCATTTAGGGCCTTTAAGGTTGCAGTGAGAAATCCTTAACTTCAGGATTGGTGGGTCCCTTGTGGGGCGGTTGAGACAGGTTAAAAAGGTGAGATAGGCTCAGCGATAATAGAGGCTGCAACCTTAAAGAAGAAAGGATCTAAACCATCTAACCTAGATGTTTTCTTAGGGTCAGGTTTATGGAGCTCCTTTAGCACCTCAGACTCTGTGACCGTCTTCAGGGAGAAGCTTGGCATGGGAAAAAGAGGGAGGAGCATCAGGGCTAGTCACATTAGAAGGGCTGGGAGATGAGGAAGTGTTGGACGGGCAAGGAGGTGTGGATGAGTCAAATAGAAATCCTGACTTATGGAAGTGGTGATTAAAGAGCTCAGCCATACATTCCTTGTCAGTAACAACCACATCATCAACATTTAGTGACATAGGCAGCTGTAGGAAGGAGGGTTAATTATCCAGGTATCTCACCATTTTCCAGAACTTCTTGGGGTTAGACCCAGAGAGAACAGCTCCTTAAAGTAACTGACTTTGGCCTTCCAGATAGCCACGGTGGGAGCTTATCCAAACCCCCCCAAAAATTCCATTCATTTTCCCATAGGCTTTGTCCAATGAACCATGGTGGCGTTATAGTGCCTACAAAAAGACAGCATTACTATTGCTCTCTATTGGGGCTATCAACAATAGACGGGCCAGGGTGTACATGCACATTTCCAGATATCATCAGCAGTAATACAATCAGGGCACAGCAGAAGACAGGGAGAGCTTTGCAGTGTAGATTTTTTATGACATTTGAATGTGCATCAGATGGCAACAAGATAATATTGTACAGCAATTTCATCAGGTAACATGAATGCAAAGTCGGCGAGAGAGGGTTAGAATAGGATGGAAGGACTTGTCTGTGTAACCATGAGTCAGAGTCGTGAGTGTGGAAACAAACATTCCCACTGGGCACAGGCGTCAGTTCAACAGGCGTCAGTTGTCAACTAACGTGAATTCAAATTGCAATCAACAAACAATTTCATTTTTGCTAATTTAACCAGTTTTCCATGTTGATTCAACATCCTCACATTGAATTATTTGGTTGAAATGACATGGAAACAACATTGATTCAACCAGTTTTTGCCCAGTGGGTGGTCTTTCCCACGGTCGGGTAAACAAACAAGTTCATAATCAACAAAGAAGCAAAGAGTCATGGAGTAAGATTCATGAGCATCGATCAGGTTTTATTTGTACTTGCAAACATGATTTTGGAATCTGGGGATAATACTAGCCAAAAATAATAGTTTTCAGCAGTAACTTTTCTGTAATCAATACAAAGAATTCACCTAAATTTGACACTTTAAACATTGATTAGTCATCATTCTTCACATTTGTCATTCATAAACCGACAGTCAGCAAATTCATTGCTTCCATCTCTGAGGTTTTGTCATTTGCACATAGGCTACAGCTAGATAATAATGCATTGGATAATAATGAAACCCCCCCCCCCCTTCGGCTAAGTAACTGCTTAACTTTACTAACAATGTAACGTTTATCTGATATTAGGTCAATGATTGGACCATGTGATTGAAGGTCATCCTACTGATTTGCCATAAGGTAAAGTGACACATTTATGTGCAAACTGTGCATCTAGGATTTGCGGTCCTCTAGATGTGTTGAAACACTTGATGTCCAACGGCTCTTCTGCATAGGTCACTGGATTAGGGGGCCAATGTATGTACAAATTCCCTGTAACAATATGGATGAAAACATTTTTACGTTTATTGTTAGAATGAAATGATTTAGAATCAGAATTGCAATTTTTGCCAAATAGAAATTGCAACTGAAGAGTTGACAAGATTTTCTAACCGGATGATGTCTGGCAGGTGAGGGTCTTTGTATAATCCATTGTGATGGTACCCAAGGGATCCGGCAAACGGTATCATCTTCACTTGATTTTCGGAGTTCTGGGCGCTCTGTGCTATTTCATACAGCTTGATAGGAACACAACAAAGAATTAGGGGTGGAAACTATCTTTATTGTAAATATCATGTTTCCATGGAACTCTTCTTGATATATATTCATTCAACCCATACAGATAATATCAGAAATGTTGCTTGGGATACTATGGACAGATGACAATAGAGAAATGATTGTCAGTTACAGTAAAAGTATCATGCCACACCTGCTGAGCCATGTGGATGGGCACTATGTGGTCATCCTCTGCATGAAGGATCAGAAGACGACTCCTCATCCTCTTCAAGCTGTGGAGAATTGATGAAGCATCGCTTTTCATGAACAGTCAACCTCAATCTCTCAGAACGATTCTCAAACACATTTGGTTGCAGTGCATTCAGAAAGTATTCATACCCCTTGACTTATTCCACATTTTGTTGTGGTAAAGCCTGAATGTGATCAAGACTAAGGAGATGATTGTGGACTACAGGAAAAGGAAGACCGTTCTCATCGACAGGGCTGTAGTGGAGCAGGTAGAGAGCTTCAGGTTCCTTGGTGTCCACATCACCAACAAACTAACATGGTCCAAGCACACCAAGGCAGTCGTGAAGAGGGCACGACAAAACCTATTCCCCCTCAGGAGACTGAAAATATTTGGTATTGACTCTGTACCGGTACCCTCTGTATATAGCCTCGCTATTGTTATTTTACTGCTGCTCTTTAATTATATGTTACTTTTATTTATTTTCTTTTTTTAGGTATCTTTCTTAAAACTGCATTGTTGGTTAAGGGCTTGTAAGTAAGCATTTCACTGTAAGGTCTACAGCTGTTGTATTCGGCGCATGTGACAAATACAATTTGATTTGATTTTAATTGAATTCAACATTTCTTTCACCCATCTACCCCATAATGACAAAGTGAAAACATGTTTTTAGGAATGTTAGCAAATTTATTTAAAAATTAAATACAGAAATATCTAATTTACATAAGTATTCACAACTCTGAGTCAATACATGTTAGAATATATATATATATATTTTTTAAATCCCTATTCCTTGCCAATGACAAGCATACCCATAACATGATGCAGCCACCACCATGCTTAAAAATATGAAGAGTGGTACTTAGTGATGTGTTGGATTTGCCCCAAACATAATGTTTGTATTCAGGACATTAAGTTAATTTCTTTGCCACATTTTTGGCAGTTTTACTTTAGTGCTTCATTGGAAACATGTTTTGGAATATTTTTATTCTGTATATGCTTCCTTCTTTTCACTCTGTCGTTTAGGTTAGTATTGTGGAGCAACTAGAATGTTGTTGATTCATAGTCAGTTTTCTTCTATCACAGCCATTAAACTCTGTAACTGTTTTAAAGTCACCATTGGCCTCACGGTGAAATCCCTGAGCAGTTTCCTTACTCTCCGGCAACTAAATGCAGAGGGACGTCTGTATCTGTATAGTGACTGGGTGTATTGATACACCATCCAAAGTGTAATTAATAACTTCACCATGCTCAAAAGGATATTCAATGTCTGCTTTTTTTTTACCAATCTACCAATGGGTGCCCTTCTTTGCTAGAAATTGAAAAGTCTGTGTTTGCAATTCACAGAAAGGAGGTAGTCATTCAAAATCACATTACACACTGTTATTGCAACTTATATGTGACTTGTTAAGCACATTTTTACTGCTGAACTTATTTAGGCTTGCCATAACAAAGGGGTGGAATACTTATTGACTCGAGACATTTCAGCTTTTCATTTGAATTAATTTGTAAAAAATTGTAAAAACATTATTCCACTTTGACATTATGGGGTATTGTGTGTAGGCCAGTGACATAAAATCTCAATTTAATCCATTTTGAATTCAGGCTGTAACACAACCAATTGTGGAAAAAGTAAAGGTGTGAATACTTTCTGAAGGCACCGTAACAGTTCGTTATTTTGATTTGATTTGTTATCGCATATTGCAAACCTGTATTAATAATCTCAGAATAAAGGATGATAAATAAGTACACTGAAAAGTTGCATAAACCAAAATAAATTGACAACAAAATGTTTTGTTTTCATTTGAATCTAAATCGAGAAAATACGTACTTTTCATCATTAGGGAAGATGATATTGTTTTCTCCCATTGTGTCCAGGAAAAAGTACTCAAAACCTGGGAACGTCCAATAAAACTGAGGACACAAGGACAATTAAAGAGGAAGAGAAGTGCAGTTTAGTACATTAATAAATTCTAAATCGTGACGTTTTAAGATGTACTGTATCGCCATGGAGAGGAGGGTATGTGAGTCTTACCCAGCCAAACGGATGATGGGCACCCCCCTGTCGAATGTTGGTGTACGCTCCCTCAATGATCACACCATCAACAACAATCCCTGATAAAGGCAAAATATTCTGAGTCTAAAGTACATCAGATCAACTTCCATGAACTGAGTCACACAAAAAACATTCATGAAATTTGTATTGTACTGTAACTAGAGGGTATAAAAAGTTGAATGGGTTCAGTAAAGCCTACCGTGTTCAATTAGTTTGACGGCAGTGTTAGTGGCCACTCTGTACAAACATGAGGGGTAAAATGGTGTTTACTGATCATGTCTCGTACTTTGAGTCACTGACAAAATGTTCTGTCATATTTCTAATTATTGATTGGAGTATTTCAATCATCACCGTTAGTGGTGGTAGATTAGTAGTAGTAGTAGTAGTAGTGACAGATTCTCTAACTTAAACATCCCACAAATATATATATTGTGTATGAGGGGTGGAACAAGCAAAAAATGAAACAAATAAGTGTTAATTTAAAAATGTTTTGTCACATACACCTGATAGGTGCAGGGAAATGTTTTTTTTTTTTTTTACAGGGTCAGCCATAGTAGTATGGCGCACCTATCGCAAATTAGGGTGCAAATTAAGTGTGCAAATTAAGTGCATTGCTCAAGAGCACATCAACAGATTTCTAACCTTGTCGACTTGGGTATTCGAACCAGCAACCTTTCGGTTACTGCTAGGATAACTGCCGTCCAGTCTCTTGAATGGACAATGCTTACTTTTCAAATCAAACAAACAGTTAAATATGATATGATTTAAATCATGAAAAGCCTACCAGTGGAATGAAATACATATCTATTTGGAGTGTAAGGCAAAGGTAATCAAAGGTACAGGTCAAGCTAATCAAGGTACAGTGGGGCAAAAAAGTATTTAGTCAGCAATTGTGCAAGTTCTCCCACTTAAAAAGATGAGAGAGGCCTGTAATTTTCATCATAGGTACACTTCAACTATGACAGACAAAATGAGAAAAAAAAATCCAGAAAATCACATTGTAGGATTTTTTATGAATTTATTTGCAAATTATGGTGGAAAATAAGTATTTGGTCACCTACAAACAAGCAAGATTTCTGGCTCTCACAGACCTGTAACTTCTTCTTTAAGAGGCTCCTCTGTCCTCCACTCGTTACCTGTATTAATGGCACCTGTTTGAACTTGTTATCAGTATAAAAGACACCTGTCCACAACCTCAAACAGTCACACTCCAAACTCCACTATGGCCAAGACCAAAGAGCTGTCAAAGGACACCAGAAACAAAATTGGAGCCCTGCACCAGGCTGGGAAGACTGAATCTGCAATAGGTAAGCAGCTTGGTTTGAAGAAATCAACTGTGGGAGCAATTATTAGGAAATGGAAGACATACAAGACCACTGATAATCTCCCTCGATCTGGGGCTCCACGCAAGATCTCACCCCGTGGGGTCAAAATGATCACAAGAACGGCGAGCAAAAATCCCAGAACCACACGGGGGGACCTAGTGAATGACCTGCAGAGAGCTGGGACCAAAGTAACAAAGCCTACCATCAGCAAGGGCATTGAAGATGAAACGTGGCTGGGTCTTTCAGCATGACAATGATCCCAAACACACCGCCCGGGCAACGAAGGAGTGCCTTCGTAAGAAGCATTTCAAGGTCCTGGAGTGGCCTAGCCAGTCTCCAGATCTCAACCCCATAGAAAATCTTTGGAGGGAGTTGAAAGTCCATGTTGCCCAGCAACAGCCCCAAAACATCACTGCTCTAGAGGAGATCTGCATGGAGGAATGGGCCAAAATACCAGCAACAGTGTGTGAAAACCTTGTGAAGACTTACAGAAAACGTTTGACCTCTGTCATTGCCAACAAAGGGTATATAACAAAGTATTGAGATAAACTTTTGTTATTGACCAAATACTTATTTTCCACCATAATTTGCAAATAAATTCATAAAAAATCCTACAATGTGATTTTCTAGATTTTTTCCCCTCATTTTGTCTGTCATAGTTGAGGTGTACCTATGATGAAAATTACAGGCCTCTCTCATCTTTTTAAGTGGGAGAACTTGCACAATTGGTGGCTGACAATACTTTTTTGCCCCACTGTAAATGTAAAAACGTTCAAAGTAATCATAGGTAATATTGTGTTTGCTTGCTTAGTAACAGACACAATATTACCTTTGATTACTGTTATGGAATATTAATGTTTGGGCTTTTCTTATAACTCATTTCTGTGTTCTATTCATTGCTGTTCAATAGACCAATTTCTGTGTTCGTGCAAGTGGCTGACTAGAAATCCTCACTATCAGTAGCTGCAATTTGGCAGTACGCCCAGACCTTGTTTTGAGAATGAAAGATATCTCAGTTTCAAGGTCTCAGAGAGGAGAAGCCTGGTCAGGTATTGGTCTGTCACATGTTATGAAACAGTATTGGTTTGTCACATGGATGAAACAAAAAAGGATAATGATTAATTAATTATGCAAATATAACTTGTCTGTGTATCACCGTATATAAGACAACTGCTGGGACTGCCCAGGTAGAGCTCCTGATTGACATGTGTACTGTGGTGCATTGAGTTGGTTGGAACCTCTCCAGCGCGCTGACAATAAAGAAAGATTAATTTCAGATTGACTTTGAGTGTCCCTGTGTAAGAATTTCCACGACATTACCTTTACAGATAAAGGATCGTCATTTGAGCCAGTTTGCTACTGTCACGATTGTCGTAATAACATTCGGACCAAAGCGCAGCGTGATATTGGTTCCACATGTTTATTGAATGAAACGCACAAAAAAACAATAAAGAGCGACCGAAACGTGAAGTAAATGAAGTGCTCACAGGCAACTACACATAAACAAGATCCCACAAAACACAGTGGGGAAATGGCTGCCTAAATATGATCCCCAATTAGAGGCAACGATTACCAGCTGCCTCTAATTGGGATCCATACAACTCGCCAACATAGACATACAATGACTAGAACACCCCCCTAGTCACGCCCTGACCTACTATACCATAGAGAAACAAGGGCTCTCTATGGTCAGGGCGTGACAGCTACATCAGGAAAATAATCCTGCAGTAACAGGAAATGTGAATAATTATGTGGATTATAATTAATGGACATTTTCTCGTGGTTGATTCATTTTTTGTTAGGTCAGATCAAGTCTGACATTTTAAAGTGGAAATCACGAACTTTAGAAGTCTTTATAACACTCAAATACACTACAAGTTTGCATTTCCTGCTGAGCAGGAAAATTCTCAGCAACAAAACAGTGATCAAATTCAGAATCCTACATCTGTACCGTTGCTCTACACCCCAATTTTATTAAAATTTCATTACATTTAATTTGAAGGTTTTCATGATTCGAATCGTGGTTATATGATTTGACTGTTATTTGTTTGATTTGAAAGCTCACATTGCTCATTTAAGAAACTCCAGTGTATAGATTAATTTAAAGCTTGCTTGTTTCATTCGATTTTTACCCACCCCTCAGAATTGTTTGAAACATTGCATCAGATCTGGGATAACTACAGTGCATTTGGAAAGCAGACCCCTTGACTTTTTCCACATTTTGTTCCGTTACAGCCTTATTCTAAAATGGATTAAATATTTTTTCCCCTTATCAATCTACACACAATACCCCATAATGACAAAGCAAAAACAGGTTTTTAGAAATATTTGCAAAAAAATGAAATATTACATTTACATAAGTATTCAGACTGTTTACTCAGTACTTTGTTGAAGCACCTTCGGCAGCAATTACAGCCTCAAGTCGTCTTGGGTATGACGATACAAGCGTGGCACACCTGTATTTGGGGAGTTTCTCCCATTATTCTCTGCAGATCCTCTCAAGCTCTGTCAGGTTGGATGGGGAGCATCGCTGCACGGCTATTTTCAGGTCTCTCCAGAGATGTTCAATCGGGTTCAAGTCCGGGCTCTGACTGGGCCACTCAAGGACATTCAAAGACTTGTCCCGAAGCCACTCCTGCAGTGTCTTGGCTGTGTGCTAAGGGTCGTAGTCCTGTTGGAAGGTGAACCTACGCCCCAGTCTGAGGTCCTGAGCGCTCTGGAGCAGGTTTTCATCAAGGATCTCTGTACTTTACCTCATTCATTTTCCCATCGATCCTGACTGGTCTCCAAGTCCCTGCCGCTGAAAAAATGCTGCAGAGATGGAGATGGTTGTCCTTCTGGAAGTTTCTCCCATCTCCACAGAGGAGCTCTGTCAGAGTGATCATCGGGTTCTTGGCCACCTCCCTGACTAAGGCCCTTCTCCCCCGATTGCTCAGTTTGGCTGGGCGGCCAGCTCTAGGAAGAGTCTTGGTGGTTCCAAACTTCTTCCATTTAAGAATGATGGAGGCCACTATGTTCTTGGGGACCTTCAATGCTGCAGACATTTTTTGGTACCCTTCCCCAGATCTGTGACTCGACACAATCCTGTCTCGGAGCTCTACGGACAATTCCTTCGACCTTATGGCTTGGTTTTGCTCTGACATGTCTGTCAACTGTGGGACCTTATATAGACAGGTGTGTGCCTTTTCAAATCATGTCCAATCAATTGAATTTACCACAGGTGGACTCCAATCAAGTTGTAGAAACATCTCGAGGATGATCAATGGAAGCAGGATGCACCTGAGCTTAATTTTGAGTCTCATAGCAAAGGTTCTGAATACTTATGTAAATAAAGTATTTCTGTTTTTATTTGTACATTTGTAAAAGTTTCTAAAAACCTGTTTTTGTGCTGTCATTATGGGCTATTCTGTGTAGATTGATGAAGAAAATGTTTTATTTTATCTATTTTAGAATAGGGCTGTAACGTAACAAAATGTGGAAAAAGGGAAGGGGTCTGAATACTTTCTGAATGCACTGTATAGTTTTAACTATGCTTTGTGGAAAGTAACTCGTTTTGGGGGGAATAAATAGTTACTTTGACTACAACTATTTGAATACAAATCACAAAAAATGACTACTTTTTAAAACTATTTGAATACAGATATGAGAAAACAACTACTTAAAAAAACATTTGAATACAGACTTCTGGGAGTGACGACTTTTCAGAAACTATTGGAATTGGCTGCCTTCAACTAATGGCACAGTTGTATGGAACTGCATATAGAAAGAGAATGAATAGAACACAATCTCCTATGGTATTCCAATCTGACAGTCATATTTGATCTACACAATACATTTATATCGGAACATTCTGTAAATGTAAATTCTCCTGAATGTCCATTGCCTCAGGTGTACATAATCAAGTCTAACCAATTATATTTAGTACATATGTATAAATAAGTTGTGAGTGACTCTTTCAACATGCCACTGAAAAAGGTCGAAAGCAGCAATTCATTTTATGATACCTGAAAATACTGAAGAGAAATTCAAAGGAATTTTTGCAAACAGCAAGTTGGATGCTTAGCATCTTAGAACTTCTTTGTCCATCTGAGGGGAATGGTTCTTATTTCAAACACACACTATACCATCTTTAAAGGGATACTCTACACTGAATTTCACTCGAAATACAAACTAACATGATTTTCCACCTACCTTGGCTGTAGTTAATTCAAGAAGGCCGTTTTTGGATATTTTTTAATACTTAATAGAGCAACATTTTATTAGTATGCTGTTACATGATACTTTGGTAATTGCATTTTAATTACATAGCAATGAGCTGAGCATTTTTGAAAGTACAGTACACAGGAAAAGTGACTGTTCCTTATTCGACTTATGCAATCACTCCATTATTATTCAATTATAAAGCAATTTCCAAAGTTCTATGTAACAACTATGTTGCTATTTTAATAATCACAAAGGTACTAGTACTACACATGTATAAGAACTTGATGTCTCACTCACTATGAAAATACATTTGTTAGTAATTTTGAAGCTGCAAAAGTGGTCTACTCTAATGTTGAGGTGATTGATTCTATGTCCCTCATGTATTTAATTCTAGGCTATAAATTATATTAAGATTCATATCTATATCGGAGAGCCCTCCAAACCATGTGCTAATGATGATATATTTAGACTAATTCAACTAACTGTTCTTCATCAAATACTTGGCAGCCATCAAATGCATCATTTCTTTTCTCCAAATACCTTCAAATATTATTTGGTTTTCTGAGAGGTATTCAAAATACTTTAAAATATTATGTTTTTTTGAGACATGTATTTGAATATTAAAGAAAATAGTTGCCTTTTAGTTGAAACTCTCTATAAACTATTTTAGACTACCTTGAGTATTTGAAAAGTTAGTATTTTAAAATAAACTTCCAAATACAACTATTGTTTGCCCAGGTCTGCTGCGCAATGACATAAATAATAATTTCCACTCGCTTATCTCATCTCTACAAACTGAACCATCCACCTGAAGGCACACGTTTGGTCACTCACCCAGTGCCAAGAGAGTGTCCCCATAATACCACCAGACTGCTCCCACTGCGGGCTTTTACCCACTGGTACAAGTAGAGGGCGTCAGTGGTTAGACCAACTTCAGTGGGCTCTCCGGTGGAGTCCCCAAAACCTGTTAGAGTTTCATATATCAATGGTTGTTCATTATGCAAACATACTAGACTATGTATAGGCCTATCATGTCATGTCTGTCTGCCTGAAGTAAACTTAATGCAGAGTTGTGCAATGATTTGTATATGACCACAAGGGGGCAGTCACAGCGAACCCACACCAGAGGGTGAGCTCTACTGCAGTGTAAGGAATTGGGAGTTGGTTATCGGACTCTCTTCACAGCAAGCAAGGTAAAATAACACTGTCACACCACAAAATGTAGACTAATGCTCGGTTATCAAGGATGTGTGTAACGATTATACAAATGTATTCAGACTAAATAAATAAAGCAAATATGTTTCAACAGTCTAGTCAAATGTAAGTTTAACCAACCTCTGTAGTCCAAAGCCAAAACATGGTAACCTATTGCACTCAGCACCTGTGGACACAAAGACCAATCACCAATTTATCAATCACCAATGTCATTTTCTGCCATGATGAAGTAACTTTTGATGTAGTCGACAGTCACTTACACGTATTAATCCCACGCGGTGACTTGCTGCCCTGTTTGAAAGAATGTGTACTTTTAGATTCAAAGTGAGAACAATACTATTGTATAGGAATCCATTGTTCTTGCTACCTTGTGCCTCCATTGCCATGGAGATAAATGATAATCGGAATTCCAGCTCCCAAAGAATCTTGGTACCATTCCAAGTCCTTTCCCTGTGCCTCCTTCCACTGACTTTCAGGGACTGTGTGCCTTGAAGATATTGTACAGTGAGACAACACTTGTAAGTAACAACATTAGGAAGTGACAACACGTGGAAGGGACGATGTATAGACTTTGATGTTTAAAGTTCAATGCTGTCTTTATAAAAGCTATACTGTCCAATGGCAGTGAGTGTACTTCCGAAGTAAGGTAGGTAGGCTACATTACCCTACTCACAAAGTAACCTGGAGAAAGCCTACTCACCAAACACCCAATGAGATCCCGTGCTCAGATTTAAGGTACATGTTCACAGTGTGGTTAAGATACAGGTCAGCTGGCTGGCTAAGGTTGACGAAGAATGGGACCCTGACTAAAATCAAGGAGAGAAAGAGACGATACGTTATATGATTTGTTATTCCTGATTTGTCCAGTATTTTGGATAATTATCATGATTAGCTTACACTCACCTCTGTGAGAATACACCAGGTGTTTTATGATGTCAGGGAACAGTCGCATCATGAAAGGCACAGAAACATAAATGACACATACAACCAGGAGACCTCTTTTGACCCACCACAACAAACGGGAGCTAGGTCTGAGAGATAGAGAGAGAGAGAGACAAAAAGCGTCAACATTGCAATGACAAAGGTCCATGCTGTGTCAGCAGACCTTACTGGATATTGGCATTGAAGTGCATTTTAGGCCAATAATAGGGCGCAATAGTTATGGAGTCTTTTTGTAGGCGCTAATGGAGACTAACTCCGCAATGGCTCGTTGGCCAAAGCCTATGGAGAAATAAATGGGCTTTTGGATAAACACAGAGAATAAGGTCTGTGGCAAACATAAGCTTAGAAGATCTTATACGTTTTGTTCTATGAGATAATATTAAACAACAAACATCACTTTTTTAATTTTGAAGCTTATGTAATCAAAATAAGCACATAAAGGCTTCATAATTAATAAAGGTCATGTTAACTGGCTGATATTATCTGACAGAATAAAACCGAATAAGACCTCCTAAAGGCCTCTACGGATCCGACGGAGCAGCGCAGTGTCATTTTACGTCACAAAATGGGCTGCTCCTTGTATGCACAAGTGCGACCCAAGAAATTTGGAACGCAGCATATAGCTCCTTGAGCAGACTTGAGGGGCAGTAGTGAGGAAGTTTTGCAACGGAAGTGCTGTCCCTGTGTCTACATCACAACCCTTATGGTATTTATAAACACGGAAGCAATGGACATGCTCCTACTGTTACTCTGCTTTGCTTTTATTTTCGACTGTCGCTACACTCAATTACAGTGAGTTCTGAAAGTCCTCAGACCCCTTGACCTTTTCCACATTTTGTTACGTTACAGCCTTATTTTAAAATGGATTCAATTATGATTTTTTCCCCCTCATCAATTTACACAAAATACCCCACAATGACAAAGCAAAAACTGGTTCAGAAATGTTTGCTAATTTAAAAAATAAATAACTGAAATACCTTATTTACATAATTATTCAGACTTTACTATGAGACTCGAAATTGAGCTCAGGTGCATCCTGTTTCCATTGATCATGTGGTGGTTCATTTATTTACTATCAAATGAGGAGACAAACTTATCACACAAGTCAGAGTTATACTTAAACTAAATCTTTAATAATGAGAGCTTTGCAATAGCAATGACTTGTCAACGATTCACCATTTCTAATGATCCGTTGAGAGTGGCAAGACAAAAGTACAAAGGTCTTTTATAGCCAAGATACACCCCTTCCAACATACATGACGAACAACAGATACATAGAATGGGTCACAAGGTGAGACTTTTTAAATGAGAAAGGAGTATCCCGTAGCCAGATAGCATTCGCTATAAATTATCGTTCAGTTTGGTCCCTAAGACGAGGTTCCTATCTCGTTCCTGTTACTCCTAGCACAAAAACACCAACTCGACAATTGATTTATGCCATTGGTCAACTCCAGACACTACCACACACATCCCCCAAGGCCAAAGGAGGGAGTGACTGGCACACAAACATTGTGGAAACCAGTAATTGGTTCCCCATTAATCACGCCATCCCTTCATATGGTTTAGAATAGGTAAAGACACATTCACATATGAAGACAATGTTCCCTCCTGTCCTCTTCCCTTTCTGATATTCTGCATAGCACCAGGGACATGTAAAAGACAAGCCTGACCTCTCCACTCTCTGGGCCCCAGGTGACTGAGCCCCAGCTGAGGGAAGAAGTGCAACTGCCAACACCAGAGTCCGAAGGGACACATTCTAATAACAAGTATATCACATAAGCATATTATGCAGATAAGACATCTTAATTATCTATGTTACCCAACTAATTCTGATTCTTCCGCCACAATCATCCTTGAGATGTTTCTACAACTTGGAATTCAATTGATTGGCCATGATTTGGAAAGGGGTACACCTGTCTATATAAGATCCCACAGTTGACAGTGCATGTCAGAGCAAGAAATAAGCCATGAGGTCGAAGGAATTGTCCGTAGAGATCCGAGACAGGATTGTGTCGAGGCATAGATCTGGGGAAGAGTACCAAAAAATGTCTGCAGCATTGAAGGTCCCCAAGAACACAGTGGCCTCCACCATTCTTAAATGGAAGAAGTTTGGAACCACCAAGACTCTTCCTAGAGCTGGCAGCACGGCCAAACTGAGCAATCGGGGGAAAAGGGCCTTGGTCAGGGAGGTGACCAAGAGCCGATGGTCACTCTGATAGAGCTCCAGAGTTCCTCTATAGAGATGGGAGAAACTTCCAGAAGGACAACCATCTCTGCAGCACTCCACCAATCCGGCCTTAATGGTAGAGTGGCCAGACGGAAGCCACTCCTCAGTAAAATGCAGATGACAGCCTGCTTGGAGTTTGAAAAAAGGCACCTAAATCTAAGACCATGAGAAACAAGATTCTCTAGTCTGATGAAACCAAGATTGAGGACAGCCAAGAGACCGAGCAGAGGCCAAATGGTCCATCAACAGGTGGACATCATCTCCCCGACCTGGCTCATCACTTCCCTGGCCCTTCTCACCAACGCACCTTCCAGACTCGCCATCGCTCTCTGACCTCCGCCCCATCTGCCCGACCCAGCTCCAGTGGTCGAAGAGGACGACAGATGAGAGTCCTTTGGAAGCTGAAATAATGCAACGGCGACAGAGTCCAGCAAGTGCCCTCTGACGCCAAAGGTGGTGGGTAATTTACTAGTTTGCCTTTGCAAATTTCCCATCTTGTGATATTTTGTTCATCGAAAGAAAGACATTTCTAGCAAAAGGTCAGCAAATCTCTTTATCTGGTTATTTATACATACGGCAGAAAATATTGCTGTATTCTGAAGCAGTCACTCAGTAAGCTTGTAGCACTTTGTACATGGGCTATGTGGGGGTCTATTCTTATTATCTACAGTTGGACAGCCCTTCTCACCCATGTGCCATAGCAGGGAGGTCCTCATTGAAATGGTTGAAAGGCCACTACACAGCTTGTACACAGCCATGCAGATTGGGTTATTGTTTACAGCTGGACGGGCATTCTAACCAACGTACCATAGCAGGAAGATCCTCATTTAAAATGGTTAAAAGGCCACTAGGCCTAGGTGGCGACCCATCATTCACCTGTTTTGAGCTCCACATGTTTGCCTGTTTTGCATGTAATTTTGGCATTAATACATGTCACATATTAGTTTGCAAACAATGTAAATAAAAAAATTATCATTGAGTTTATAAAGCTGCATACAAACATGGTCTCTTTTTCTCTTTCTTGAGTAAGGCAGCTCCAAAATGCAGGTTTCAGCCTAGCTCAGTGCTTTCTGTGGTGGTGGGGAAGCCAGCGGAAAATACGGAGCGTAGGGGTTGATAATGTTCTCTAGTCGTGCCGTGATTGGCTCAGTGTTCTGCCACTCATGGGGACACTACGTCACTGCAAAATCTACGGGGAGAGCTCGAAAATTCAAGCCCCTTGGGTGTTGCCATAGAGTTACATTAGAAGTGCCCATCCAAGAAGGCTCAAGGTCATTGGCCACAGATAAAATGACGTCAATTCACGTTATATCTACCGTAGCTTTGATTGGACTGACGATGTCAACATCATACTTCAAAATCTTATTTAGCAAGCTATAAGTCATCATCATGAATCAAGTCGACAATCTATTGGCAAATCCTTTTCAATCCTTGTCATATGAAGAGAAGTTATGAAGAGAAATTATAGATAAAATGAATCGGTGCTCATTGGTCATTAAACAAACTTTACACAAGTAGGAAATCGCAAATTCAACAATGAGTGGTTTGGAAGGAATCAGTGGCTAACTGCAAGCATTGCAAAGCAATCACTAGCCTACTATTCAGTGGAGTGGGTGTGTGGTCCAAGTCTGGGATTAAGGGTCTCTTTTCCAAGCTTAAAAAGATAAACATTCAACATTGGCCATGGTGTCAATCCAGCATGACTTCTGCCACGTTCAAAACTACTGGAAACTCGGTAATCTCAGACTTCTGGGAACTGGGAACTCAGAAAAAACAAGCTCAGACTGGAAAAATAAGTTTTGAATGGTCAGCCAACTCGGAATTCCAAGTCGGGAACTCAGGCCTATTTCAAGAGCTCCGACCTGAAGATCACTGACGTCATGATTAGACCTTGTTTTATTCCGAGTTCCCAGTCTTGAAAGCACCATAAATCCAGAAAATGCCAGACTTTGGCGACAAAGTTTGATGACAAATTTGCCCACGAAGGACAGCCGTGCCACCTTCCTGTTCAAGTGAGCACAGCACAACAAGGTGAGTCCAAAAATATATTGTATGCTACTGCATAAATTATGTAATATGCCAGGGAGACATGTATACCATAGCTAAGAAAGTAATGCTGAGTGTATGTTTTTTTATTTTTCCATTATTTAACTAGGCAAGTCAGTTAAGAACAAATTATTATTTACAATGAGAGCCTACTGGGGAACAGTGTGTTAACTGCCTTGTTCAGGGGCAGAACGACAGATGTTTACCGTGTCAGCTCTGGGATTTGATACAGCAACTTTTGGTTACTGGCCTAATGCTCTAACCCCTAGGCTACCTGTTATGTAGTAAGCTGTAAGTAACCCATGATCCTCACCCTAATAATTTAGTCCCTTTCCTCCTCATAACTTAGCCTACTGTTCTGACTTGGTGGTGCACATGTAGCCTATAGCCTGTTTTAGAGAAATGTAATCAATGAATATTGTAAGAGCTTTCATTGTCTGCTTATATGCCCCCTTTATTTATCGTACAGTTCTGACTTGGTGTACACGGAGAATACTGTAAGAACGGCCCATTTTCTGAATTCTGTCGCTCTACATTTCAAAAGTGCTGAACAAATACCTATTTTGACTGTCCATCCTAGCTCGCTCATTAATGTCTTCATCGAAATTACGGATTGCCTCTCATCGTCCCCTTATGCCATATTTTGTACATCTCAATTTTCAGTAGAAATAACATTTGTTTTCGCAAGTCAGTCATATCAGCAATGTTTTTTTAAGGCAGTAAATGCGGCTGAATGAATTGTTTCGCTGCCAGTGTAGCAGTGGTAACGTGTTTGGGCTGCTGTTAGGACAGCTTTATGTAGGCCCTAACCGTTTGTCACCGTTATAGTTCAATTAATGTATTGTTTAGTGTTGTATAGGGTAGTGGCTTTGCTGGCATGCATCAACAAAAAAATGGTGCGTTTGCTCCACCAAGATTTACATTATAAATCGCCACTGCTCAGACCTTATTTTCATTCGGGCTTTATCCCAAAACCTAATTAATTTCCCGCATAGGAATGGCTGAACGAACCCGAGGTTTCATTTCTGTTTTTTAGTACTACAAACTGGCGTGCTCCTAACAGGCGTATTTATTTACTATACTCTAGTCTAGAGAGCATAACTTTACGCAATTGTACCTCGGCTGCGTACTCGATGACACACCAGCTTCATCTCCGGCAGTCTTCTGCTTCTTGGAGTCACGGTCACCAGTCCTCTTCCTCATCCTGAGACGTTTACTAAACTATTTGCTATATGAGCCTCCAGTCCTCTGCATAACCAATGCAGCCGGTAAAAACACTGCCGTGAAACAATATGGTCTGATCTAGATTGACATATAGGCTTTGTGACTAACTACTGGACTTTGTCTTTGTCGCCAACTGTACGTCTGTTCTTTTGTCGAATGCTGCGTTCGTAACCAAGTGGGAAGTTAGCACTATAGAGTTAGAGGACTCTAGATGAATAAACCTGTTTGTCATTGAGGGCTTCCACCATTTCCCAATAGCAATTTCCAGTTAGAGGGCCATACAAATGGATTTTTCCCCAGTCCTATGTGGTAAACAGAGAACCAACGAGATATAATTTTTATATATGTCCTATGATGGCATTTGTGAGCACACAAGCAGCGCCATTGAGGCTATCTCCATTTCAAAGTAGTCCGGTTTCTTCTTTTACTGCTTCTATGAGTTGGTAAACAAACTGAAAGGTTGTATACTGTCACCTAGAGTGCGTTATTTGAACAGTTATGAAGCCAAGGATCGTGATTTACTACCACCCACAATTATGTAATATTTGCTCACAAGTGTAATTCATTGGCTGATCCCTTATGGTGACCCGGATGGAATAATGTGATCATTGCTTCAAACACCCAGTTGACTACTTTACAATGGTTTAAGCCCTCAATGGTAATGTCCATGTGAAAACATGTTTAATCCATCTAGTCTCCTTTATCTAACTCTACGGTGGTACATTCCCACTTCCCAATTGGTTATGAATGCAGCATAACTCATAGGCTCTATAATATGTGGTCAAAGATCGCGGATAAAGTCAGTTCCTGTCTGCTTAAGGGGGTGGCTCTCCCATAGGCACCAATGCAATGGCAGCTGGGTCTGGTCTACTTAGTTCATTGACCTGCTTTCTAACAGAAAAAATGAGGGAGTGGAATGTCTCGCTTCCTCTTCCGTCTCTGATGTGGGTGAAAGTACTATACAGTGGTCCCACTGTATGTGTGGCAATCATTGAAAGTAAGGAAAACAGTCTTTCATAGAACACAATCCCAAAGCACAAAGGCCTATTGCATACTTCAGTTTGTACACTAGATGGGGTTTTAAAATCATTTTGTTAGAGGGATCTTTTCACATGGCACATATACAACTCAGTCGTCTATCTACAGTGTAGGCCTATGATGTAGACCTACACTACTACTATGTGCTGTTTTGTATGTGCTTATATAGAATAAAATAATCCACTGGAATATAATACTTTACCAATCTCTCGTGGATGCACTACGAGCATCTGACCAAATGTTTCAATATTTGTTTTCTGGGATAACCAAGATTAAAACTTTACTAATCTCTATTCTGTTCTATTATATGGTCAAAAACCTGATCCAGGAAATGTCAGAAAAAGACCATCATACAATTAAAGATACATTAGAACTCCTACTGTAGCATGGTTAATGCTAATGGGGAAGTCAGAAAACTATTTCTTGACCATCATTTTTAGGCACTGGCTCAAACCACACTATTTCTGTGTGAAAGCGCATAACTTGCTAAATGTAAATTCTGCCAGCCAGGGGCTTCTTACAATAAAGGCTACTCCCTTGCATGTTGTTATGCAATGAATGATGATGAGTATTTAAATAACAGGAGAAGGGATCCTCTAAGCTACATCTCACAAAACCTACAAGGTAGGCAACATATCATAACATTAAGATAACATTATTATAACATGAACATATTTAAAGCATTATATTGTGTAATATACAGTGCATTTCCTCAACCTACACACGATACCCCATAATGAAAAAACAAAAACAGTTTGAAATATCACATTTACATAAGTATTCAGACCCTTTACAAGGTACTTTGTTGAAGCACCTTTGGCAGCAATTGCAGCCTCAAGTCTTCTTGGGTATGACGCTACAAGCGTGGCACACCTGTATCTGGAGAGTTTCTCCCATTATTCTCTGCAGATTGTCTCATGCTCTGTCAGGTTGTATGGGGAGCGTTGCTGTACAGGTATTTTCAGGTCTCTCCAGAGATGTTCGATAGGGTTCAAGTCCGGGCTCTGGCTGGGCCACTCAAGGACATTCAGAGACTTCCTGCGTTGTCTTGGCTGTGTTCTTAGGGTCGTTGTCCTGTTGGAAGGTGAACCGTCGGTTCAGAGCGCTCTGGAGCAGGTTTTCATCAGGGAACTACTGTACAGTAGTCTCTCTGTACTTTGCTCCGTTAATCTTTCCCTCGATCCTGACTAGTCTCCCATCACTGCCGCTGAAAAACATACCCACAACATGATGCTGCCACCACCATGCTTCACCGTAGGGATGGTGCCAGGTTTCCTCCAGACGTGACACTTGGCATTCAGGCCAAATAGTTCAATCTTGGTTTCATCAGACCAGAGAATCTTGTTTCTCATCATCTCCACAGAAGAACTCTGGAGCTCTATCAGAGTGACCATCGGGTTGTTGGTCACCTCCCTGACCAAGGCCCTTCTCCCCCGAATGGTCAGTTTGGTCGAGCAGCCAGCTCTAGGAAAAGTCTTGGTGGTTCCAAACTTCTTCCATTAAAAAATTATGGAGTTCAATGTGTTCTTGGTTACCTAAAATGCTGCAGAAATGTTTTGGTACATTTCCCCAAAACTGTGCCTCGACACAATCATGTCTCAGATCTCTACGGTCAATTCATTCAACCTGATGGCTTGGTTTTTGCTCTGACATGCACTGTCAACCTTGGGACCTTATATAGACAGGTGTGTACCTTTCCAAATCATGTCCAATCTATTGAATTTACCACAGGTGGTCTCCGATCAAGTTGTAGAAACATCTCAAGGAAGATCAATGGAAACAGGATGCTACTGAACTAAATTTTGAGTCTCATAATAAAGGGTCTGAATACTTACAGTACCAGTCAGAAGTTTGGACACACCTAGTCATTCAAGGGTTTTCTTGGTTTTTACCATTTTCTCCCAAAAAGTTTTAAATAAATCCAAATATATTTTATATTTGAGATTCTTCAAAGTAGCCAACTTTTTCCTTGATGACAGCTTTGAACACTCTTGGCATTCTCTCAACCAGCGTCATGAGGTTGTCACCTGGAATGCATTTCAATTAACAGGTGTGCCTTGTTAAAAGTTCATTTGTGGAATTTCTTTCCTTCTTAATGCGTTTGAGTCAATCAGTTGTGATGTGACAAGGTAGGGGTGGTATACAGAAGATAGCCCTTTGGTAAAAGACCAAGTCCATATTATGGTAAGAACAGGTCAAATAAGCAAAGAGAAATGACAGTCCATCATTACTTTAAGACATGAAGGTCAGTCAATCCAGAAAATGTCAAGAACTTTGAAAATTTCTTCAAGAGCAGTCGCAAAAACCATCAAGCGCTATGATGAAACTGGCTCTCATGAGGACCGCCACAGGAAAGGAAGACCCAGAGTTACCTATGCAGCAGAGGATACGTTCATTAGAGTTACCAGCCTCAGAAATTACAGCCCAAATAAATGCTTCACAGAGTTCAAGTAACACACACACACACATCTCAACTGTTCAGAGGAGACTGCGTGAATCATTCCTTAATGGTCGAATTGCTGCAAAGAAACCACTAAGTGGAAAAGACTTGCTTGGGCCAAGAAGCACAGGCAATGGACATTAGACCAGTGGAAATCTGTCCTTTGGTATGATGAGTCCAAATGTGAGATTTTTGGTTCCTACCGCCGTGTCTTTGTGAGACGCAGAGTAGGTGAACGGATTATCTCCGCATGCGTGGTTCCCACCGTGAATTAGGAGGAGGATGTGATGGTGTGGGGGTGCTTTGCTGGTGACACTTTGCTGGTGACACTGACACCAAGATGGCGTAGCAGTCGGATGTGTCTTTGTCCTGTCTGTCCCGTGTAAATAGTATTCGTATTTTTCGTATACATTTCGTATATATTTTAATTTCACTTTCCATCTAGGAACTGAATATACATTCCTACATTCCGCCTCACCCAATGTGGTACGGACCTGCTATTTTTTTATACTTTAGAACCGTAACCCCAATCAGAAGCTAGCCAGATAACTAGCTACTAGCTAGTAGTCAGTTAGCCACTGCTGCGGTCTTCGCCCTTAACTCGGACACAGCCAGCTTCAATACCGGGCCAATACCTGCCAGTCTGCAAGCGCGATATAAACCCAGAGCATATAGGACTGCTTTTTCTCTACCACATCACCGGATTCCTGACGCAAGCTCTGGACAATTACACCGTATTATCACAGCTAGCTAGCTGCAACCGAGTGGCTACTACTGGCTAACACCTCTGTCCCGAAGCAAGCACCAGTTAGCCTTGAGCTAGCCTCGAGCTAGGCCCATCTGCCGGCTAGCCGAAGAGGTCTACCAGCGAACTCTTGGGCTACAATACCTCTTTTGCCAATTGGACTGGACCTTTTTTTTGCCGACACAGAGCCCTGCCAATCCATCACAACTGGTCTAAATCAGCTACGAGCTAATTTAGCCATTTTTTTGCCGCTGCTAGTAGCTTTTACCTTCTGCACAGACACCAGCCCTGTTATTAGCCTGGATATTACTCACCAATTTACCAGCATCGGACTGTCTCTCGACAACAACGCCGGATTCCTGCCGTAATCCCTGAGCCACTACTTCTGATCCTCACAGCTAGCTTGCAGCTAGCGCAGTTAGCGCCACTGCCACGAAGCTAGCACCAGTTAGCAAACACAATTCTACAATTCACAACCTCTCTTTCGCCATTCGGCTTGGATTCTCTGGATTCTCTGTCGACACGAC